>NW_007578460.1:23657-44521 GCF_000690725.1 Stegastes partitus
GTCGCCTCGCAGCTAGGAGGTCGCCGGTTTGCGTCCCAGTGAGGACACCCGGGATCTTTCTTTGGCATGTTCTCCCCGTGCAGCGTGGGTTCTCTCCAGGTTCGCCGGCTTCCTCACACAGTCCAGAAACATGTTGAGGTTAATTAGTGATTCTAGGATACATTCATTATAGAGGCCTGTCAAACCCACTGATTGGTTGAGCACGATGAGCAACTTTATCAGGCCTCGAGCGCCAAATAATACCAAGAAAACAATAAATCTGACAACTTACTGAGAAATGTCAGCATGTTTCTGGTGTTGTAACTGATTTGTTGATGACTAGTCATGATGTGGAAAAACTGATCTGGGAGTTAATGACAAAATACAGAAAATACATCATCTGCATACATGTTTAAACTTCTGGTTTATCAATAGATTTTATGTAGAAATCAGTTTTTTGACACCTCTCAAATAAAAAAAAAACAAATCCTGGCTCTCTCTAGGGAAGCTTCACAGTCATCAGTATGCTTCAGTCCAACAAGTACTTCATTAAGGAACCTGATGGTTGCTGCAATAAACACGAGTGGTTCTGATTACAGGAAATAACAATCACGGCCTCTCGTATTCTGTGTTTTTATTAGTCCATCCATCCACCCCAACCTCCTCCCGACGTTGTGGCTCAGCAGCTACGTTACCGCACTTCTTTTTTTTAGTCACTCCACCACAATCAAACAGCTTTCAGTCATAATAAGCTGCTGCACAAGCAACGTACTGTTTTGAGAGTCGACTATAAGAACTCATCGTCACACCTGCTGCATGCCCCACGTTTTAACAGATAAGAATTCTTGTTGCTCATGAGATCAGCCGCCGTGTCAGAAAACAAGGATCCTGCAGGAGGAAGGGAGAGTTTGCAGAGAAGCAGTAGGGATGTTTTCCCTGTGTTTCAGAAACAGATCATATCAGGTCATGCTAGCTGACATAACACAGCTTTGATCTGAAGCATGTCTTCTCCAACATAGACTCTCATTCACCTGCTGTTAGCTACAGTGTATCACACACACACACACACACACACACACACACACACACACACACACACACACCCTCCGGACAACCTGAGGCATGCAGTGGTCGGTCTGTTGCCTCCGTTCATATGACTAATTAGACCAGCTTCACACTGCGCCGTTCCTTTTGATGCTGATCCCTGGTGCTAATTGCTGCGTCAGTCCCGGGCCACAGCCAGGTTAAGTTCAAATGCAGGACCGGCGTCTCCACCGACCCCTCCACTCCTCACCCCCACATCTTCTCCTCTACCCCCCCACGAGGAGCTTTAACAAACAGGGCTGTCGCAGAGCAGCTCAGGATGGAAACATGGACAAAAAAAAAAAAAAAACTGAACTATTGTTAATTTCTTTGAAGCAGAGACGTATCAGCTAACAGTGTCCTGGTCGTCTGGTTAATAAAAATGTTCTTGCAGTAGCTCATATTATTACAACAACCTTTAAAAGACAAGTTTTTTTTGTACTTCTGACCATGGTTTTGAATAAATGTTACAAAACACTTCCTCCTTACAAGTACATTCATAAACTATGGAGTAGTGAGAGTGTCAAATTACAACAATAAATCTGATTATTTTTTATTATTTTTTTTAATTTTTATTTATTTATTTATCCATTTTAGCTTAAAATCAGAATCAGAATCAGCTTGAAAGGCCAAGTACGTACACAACATACAAGGACTTTGGTTCCGGCTGTTGTCGCCTGAGGAATGAGCAAGGAAAAGAATAACAATAAAGTAAAATAACTATAGAAAGAAAAAAATGAAAATAGAATAAAAAAAATTTTAAAAAAAGAAAAAAGATAAATATATGCATGAATATGCACATATCCTACATCATATAGTTCACATAGAATCAGTCAGAGAGTCTCAAGGCCCGTTCCTGTCCAATCTTTTACTCCTTAAGTCCAGCCCACTCAGGCAGTGTTCACTCATTCATTCATTCATTCATTCATTCATTCACTCCGCTCCACGCTGCGCCATCACCCGCTACAGATCCACAAACTGTCGCGGCTGTTCATCGATCTCTCATGCAGGTTCTAAAACTCGGTGTTTGGAGGAGATGTTCTTACCTTCTGACTGTGATCAGGTCTGGGCGGACCGCAGGATCTCAGCCTTAAAACCAAAGCGGTCCGGTCTTTCAGGAGAAAATCCCCGTCATCCTCTTCAGGCAATTTTTAAAACCCAGAAATCCAACCTCCAACCTCCAAGTCATCGAGACCGTTTTGATTTGTTTGGGCTACTCCAGTTCATAACCTTCTAAGTCCAGCTCCAGCTCCGGAAGTCCTCGTTCCCAACCTGGTCTCATCCAGGCCTCCATCTCCTCCAAACACCTGCACTGTAATCTAAACGCCACAACAAAACTTTCCTCAGCGCCTGTTAGTTACCTGCTGTAACAACTTCCGGGTTCAAGCCCATTGTCTCCGCCCACCACGGTGACATCATAGCCGCGCCACCTGTGCTCAGCGCCCCCTGCTGGAGTGACCGTTCTCCTCCAGCTGCAGACATGTGTCCTCACCTCAAACTGGCAGGTAGTGATGTCAGACTAGTTAACATCTGATTGATTTATCAGAATCAGGCCAGGCAGGAAACGTGTTGGCGGTGTTAAGAGCATGATTCACAGAATATTACAACGACCGTGTTTAATGTAGCTTCTGAAGCTTATAGATAAACTTTGTATTAGTTTGTCACAGCAAGCAAATTATGGTTAGCTTTACTGGTGAAAAATAATACCTTCATAACTTCTTTCGCTCTGTTAGTCTGCCCCTACCTGATGTGTAAGCAAAGGTAAAGGCAGCGAGCAGAGGAAGACCGGTCCCCTGGTCGTCTATTCTGACATTTAGTGTTGGTCGATAAGCAGATGTTCAGACAGTGAGGTGTTTTGCCTGTGACATGGTGGGAGTGTTAACGATGAAAAAGTTAGTCAGAAGTTTCCATCCATCTCCTTAGTATCTGGTAGCGTTGCCTTTAAACTGTATGATTTGGGTCAAACGTTCTGGGTTTCCTTCCACAAGCTTCTCACAACAGTCTGATGAGTTCTGGCCCGTTCCTCCTGACAGAACTGGTGGAACTGAGTCAGGGTTGTAAGCTGCCTTGTTCGGATGCACCTTTTCATCTCTGCCCACGAATGTTCTCCAGGACTGAGATCAGGGCTTTGTGATGGCCACTCCACAACACTGACTCTGTTGTCCTGAAGCCTCTCTGTAGCTAATCTGGCGCTATGCTGAGGGTCACTGTCCATCTGAAGACCCATTAGTGTCCAAGCTGTAACTTCCTGCTGATGTCTGGAGATGTTGCTTCAATATTTCCACGTCATGTCCTTTCCTCATGATACCATGAAGTTACCAGTTACCAGTAAAGTTTTAGTTCCATCAGACCACAGGACATGTCTCCACTGATGAAGCTCTTTGTCCCTGTGTGCATCCACAAACTGTAATCTGTCTTTTCTATGTTTCTTCTGGAGTGATGTCTTCTTCCTCTCTGAGCAGCCTTCCAGCCCATGTCGGTACAGGACTGGTTCCACTGTGGATAATGACTCTCTGACCAGCTTCAGCATCTTCTTCACAAGGTCTTTAGCTTCTGTTCTGGGGTTGATTTGCACATTTCAACCAGAACACTTCATCTCTGGGACACAGAACCGTCTCCTTCCTGAGCCTATGATGGTTGAACATTCCCATGGTGGCTATACTTGATAGAACTGTCTGAACAGATGAATGTGGAACCTTCAGGCGTCTGGAAATTGTACCCAAGGATGAACCAGACGATTCTCTTCCTGATATCTTGGCTAATTTCTTTGTTGTCACAAAAGGAAGCAGTGTGTTTGAGGTGTACCTTAAAATACACCCACAGGTGTGCCTCCAATTAACTCAAACGTTGTCAATTAACCAATCAAAAGCTTCCAAAGCTGTGACATCATCATGTGGGCTTACTTTGAATTCTAATTGCTTCATTAAAGACATTTCGACCCTTCAGGTTCTAGCTTTCTTGAAAAGCTTAAAGCCGGTTGTGGTACAAGACATCAGAAAGTCACATTTATATTTAACATTACACATAAAATAAAGACAAAAACATCATGAACTACTTTCCTTCAGTACAGTACTTTAGTTGCTCTAACCTACAGCGTCCATTCGCTCCAACCAGCCTCGTGATTACAGTCATCACACATTTTAACCCGGTGATAATGCAGAACCTACTGAGTGAATTATATGACTTAAATGCCTTCATTCAAGACCAAAGATTTCACTGCTGCAGCAACATAATCGCATTTTTGACTCTTGGATAATGGGGCAGGTTTTCTCTTAACCTCCCTCCAACCTCCACCCCTCCCTCCCCTTAAACTCTGTTTTGCCCAAACTCAGTGGGATTACGCTGGGCCTTGGTGAAGGATAGGTCAAATGAAAAGAGAGAGGGAGAGGGAGGGGATGTGATGGATCATCGCAGGGCTGAAAGAAACCGCAAAAAACCGCTCGCAAACGTTTTGGGCTACATCACAAACGTATCTGGCATCTGTTTCTCTAAAGCACAAGATTTTAAACCGATTTCTGAGCTTTATAAATTCATGGCAGGTGGACGCTAGACAAGTTGTGGACACGTCTGAAGGATAATTAAAGCAAACAGCGTGTACCTGAATGCAACTTGGATCCACAGCAAAACACACGGTCTAAAGTCTCTTGAGCATGATGCTGAATAAATTTAAATAAATAAATGTGTTTTCATTTTGTCGTCATCAAAACTTTGAGGGTAGATGATGGGCAAAGAAGGCAGTTTTATTAATTTAAAATGAAATGAACCAAGTTAAACTTTTTATTCTGCAGTAAAATGTTCTGTCACTAGAAACCTGTAGGTCTGGCGTTGCCTACTTCTAAGCTGTGATTATGAACTTGTTGTCTCACCACTCGGTTTCTCTGCATCCATAATGCACATATTCAACACTTTAAGTTGTTATTTATTAAATTATCATTGAGTTGTGAATGGACTGTGTTTTTTGCATGCGTTTTTAAAAATAATAAATTGCATATTTCACCTTCATTTGTTATGGTAAGGAGCATATTATTGTTTTTTTTTTTTAATTTTAAAACCTATTTTATTGGATTCATTGACCCCAACAATGTAAACTTTGACACCAAGTTTGTCATCATAGCTGTAATAGAAGCAAAGATATGGGCCTCTCCAGTACAGCTGGCACTTGTGTCGTAGGATGAATTTATTTTTGTTAATTTTTTTTTTAAATAGAAAAAACAGAATATAGAATAAATAATGTGAATATAAAATAGAAACTATAAAACAACCGGGACTATTGCACTCGGTGTGTGAACAGAGATTTTTTTATTGCACAGTGAAGAATGACGGTTGAGAATTTGGGGCAACGACAGCTCTCCGGTGCAAACTTTTCTTTTAGTCTGTTCGTTCTCGTCTTTATTCTCCTGAAGCATTATGTGAGAATCATGCAAAAAGTAAACTTTTCTATGAGATCAAAAAAACAGCCATGTCTCTGTGACATTTGTACGTTTTTCTAGATAATCCACTAGTTACAAAACCTAAAACGAAAAAAAAAAACCTTCATAAATACTAAGGAGAATGTAGGAGAATGTGCTTAATCCATTAAGGAACATTTTACCTGAAAACATTGATGCGATCAGAAAATAATTACTTGGAGATGCAGAGTTTACACTGACAAGATCTGAAAATATATATAATCAAAGCTGTCATATAAATTGGGGAGTAAGAAGTATAAAGTGGCACCAATTAAAAAAACCATAAAGAACAAGCAAATCAAATATATTCTTAGGTATAGTACTTGAGTATAGATTAATTAGGTCGACACATTTATAAAATGCTGAGCTGCTCCGTACACTATTAAAAGTGGAGCTTACATGGCTTTTCTGAAACAAAAACAACAAAAGTTTGATCCTTATTGGAACATCATCCACGGACTCTGACTGTCTGTGAACCAGAACGGGCTTGGTCCTCCTCCTCGCCCCTCACCCAGCCATCTGCTCTGTCTGTCTCTACACGACTATCCGACTCTCAGCTGGTCAAACAAGTGTTAGATCTTTAAATGGGAATGTTTGACTCCGCACTGCTTCTGAATAATTGAAGAGCGCGGTGGTTAAAAAAAAGGCAGATTAATGCACATCTACAGGCTCTCTGCAGCGTTCGTCGGGGAGAGAGCGCGACAGACACTGACAGCGAGAGGTTAATAACACGCTTACTGCAACACCCGAACCCTTTTTGCAGCATAGCACGGACAACCATGAGGTTTTAGCAGCAGGGGCGTGGTGCTAAAAGCTAACAGTGGGTTTTTAGGAATACACCCCTCCACCCTGCGCTTCAACCCTCTGGTACACGTCTTTAAGGAGGGGAGCTGTAATTGTGTCGTGATTCTGCAGACCACATCGACCCTCTTGAACCCCCGGGGAGGCTGTTTCTGAGATGTGCCAAGAGTCACATCTCTAAATATGGCCAGAGTGAGGGGGAGTCGTCCCTGCATGTTAGACTGTGGACTTCACCTCCGTGTCCTTCTATTAGTTTGACCTCAACTTCAGAACTCCACACTTCAGCTCCACAGATTTTCACTTTGGCAAGGAGAGAGAAGGAGATCTGCTTCTGGGAAGGATCGCACCGAGCTGGAAAAGTCAAAGTGAAAGTCAAGGTTATTGGACAACTTAGAGAACAAGGAGAACTTCTTCTTGTAAAAAAACGTTACTATTTTTTTCTATTTAGCTGTAAATTTATACATTAAATATTATCTAAAAAAAATAAAAAATTTCTTTTTTACTATGAGAAGTTTTGCTGGATGTATATGAGGTGTGTCAGAAAAGTTCCAGGACTGGTGTCACCAAAGATTTATTTCAAATCCAAATTACAAGTTTTCCCCTTCCCAGTAATCCCCCTGGAGTCTAACCCACTTCCCCAGCCTTCTCTGCCACGTTGCCATGCACTCCTGGAAGGATTCTTCCTGGATCCTCTGCAGCTCCGTCGTCACAGCCATCTTGATGTTGTCCACGTCTTCTAAACCCTTGATGAGCCCTTGAGCTTGGGGAAGAGGAAGCAACCCCACGGAGCCAGGTGAGGTGAGCAGGGAGGTTGCTCCAGTATGGTGAAGGAACTGTGGGATGCTCAGGGCGTTGTGAGCAGGTTGTCATGGTGAAGCAGCCTCCACTGGTCCTGACACAACTCTCACCTCTTGTCTGAACGAAGCAAACGCCGCAGGATCTTGTTGTAGACGTGCTGGTTGATCGTCTGAAGGGGCGTAGTTTGTAGTTTGGGTTTGAAATATATCTTTTGTGAAACCAGTCCTGGAACTTTTCTGACACACCTCGTATGTTGAAGGATGATGTGCTAGTTTGTCTAATTAGTAAAAAAATGTCGTTTCTATGTATAAATGACACATGAATGAGGCCCAGATGTCTCAGTTTTCCACCAGTACTTAAAACCAACGTGCATTACAAAGCAGATGATTGGTGTTATTGGAGAATGGAGCAGGACATGTGTCATACAACTACTATCTTCAGCAGTGTGGAATTCTCTCATCGATTAATGTTCAAGTGGCAGGTCTCTCCCTTGTAACATGTCTGCTAATAAGCATAGTCTTTGGTCCCAGAATTTTGGAGAACATCATCAGGTACCTTATGTAGGAACACTGAAAGATGTTTTCAGGATATGTGGGTCGCATCAAGAGAACAATGAAGGTCAGTCCTTCAGGCGTCGGCTTGTCTTTAACCATAAGCGCTCCTGTTGTTTAGCTGTCATAAAGTCGCCCAGATGCAGCATCGGTTGAAGAATGACACACTATGGGATCAAGTCATCTTCAGAGAACCTGTCTTTTTTTTTTTTTAGTTTAATTACTGATTGTAAAATGGTTGTTGTGAGTGTGAGTGGTCGTCTTTGTCTTTGTGTTGGCCCCGTGTTGGACTGGAGATCTGCTCAGGGTAAACCCAGACCCTGGACCAATGTCAACTGGAACAAAGCAGGTACAGCTAAAGGATGGATGGCTACCATGGGTGGGAAGTTTGTAGAAAGAATGAGGGTAAAAATCATAATAGCCAAGTGTAGACAACCATATAAACATAAAGCTAACTTCCTGTAGGGGCCAAGACCAATTCAAGTTTAAGGCAAAGAAATGAAAGACACTGGGTTAAGTCCTGGATTTCATTTTTTCCTTATTTGCTCTACATTCAGAAACATCTACAAACTTGTGGTCACACATTCTCTTATGGGACAGAAAACAGCCTATAAGCCATAATCTTGGGTCTCATGGCCCGTGCTGGCTGCTGGACTGACTGAAGGCTGCTAGAAGTGGGATTAGCATCAGTGCTAAAATAACACTGAGGAAGCTGGAGGAAAGCCAAACAGCCCCAAGAAAAGGTCCATTGTTGTCCAAGTGTTGTTATTGCTTGGAATTATCTGTGCTTAGTTACACCATAATGCACACACATAGTTACACACATGCACAAAGACACGTACTGACTTGTGTACTTACAGGCACAACATTGCTTTTTTTTTTCTTGCAGTTTTCACACAGTTCCCATAGATTTGTTACTAATCCACACACGCATGCAGGTCTTGTCCCTCTCGGGGTGTTAATACAGCACATGAAGTGCCGCATGGACCGATCAGCTCTTCTGCTACGTCCCCATCAATAATATCGATCCTCCTGCTGTTAATCCTCGTGTTTTATCCGCTCCAGATACATAATTGTTGAATTCCCAAAGTGTAGAACACATAGAGAGCCCTCGTTCCCTCACCTCCAGCAGCCGATACGTCAGAGTCTGCGGCGCTGGTCGGGATGTGATGTGATCCGCTTCCAGTATTTGACCCCGTTAATATGGCCGTCGCGGGTCAGAGTTCAAGAAGAGGATTACGGCTTCTTTCCAGTGACCCGTTTGAACCCTAAAGGGTGCCACAGCTGTGATTAGCAAATATTATCCAGATGACGTGGCTGACACATAACAGGGAGGGAAGAGGAAGAGGAAAGAGGTTTTATGAGTTAGTTTGTAGACGTGATAGCAGCACGACTGGAGCACGATCAAGTCGGTTCTGACTGAACAATCCGAATAGTCGCAGCTCGGATGGATCGCAGTTATGATCCATGGATTGTTCATTTACTTTTCATTGTGCACCACCATCTGGTCAAAGTTCTTACTTGTCCAATAAACACTCTATCACCAACTGTGCTCTGTAGTCAGTGCTAATCATCAAGTTATTATTATGAGACTTGCTCAGCATCAGGGTGTGAGCCGACTGCACGAGGATTTACCTCAAAGAACTTATATTCTGCAGAACAGCCTCACAGAGCTTCTAGAATGACTCGATTCAAAATGTTGGGTTAAAACCTAAAGAAGCTCTTGAAGTTATGATGTTAAAATAACAAGAAAAATACAATTTGATTCATGAGCTTCATTGATTCGCTCGGTTGTCGTAGGTTTGCAGATTTTCAGAAAGCACAATGAGGACGTTTTATCCGTGGTGTCTTCAAGCTCCTCACGTGACGGATAGCAAGCTCAGAAACAAGTGGACCTGCTAAAGAGACAGTTTGTTCAATAGCTTTTCTCTGTGAAACTGAACTTTGAGCTCCAAAATGTATTCCACAATGAAGAAGGAATCCTGCCAGCGTTATGAAATACATAAATGAAACTGCGATTTAGTGTCAACTGGGCGAACTAAGTCCAATGATGAAAACCACGTGACCTTATCGAAGCGTCCACAAAAGCTCCTAAAGTACTGCACATGTAATATCAGAGCCATTACAAAAGGAAAATGTTTGGTTTGTAATTACTTTGCAGCAATTGGTTCAAAACTAGTCGTGCACTGTTTCCTCTTGGCTTGGTCGTGCGTTTACTGCACATGCTCAGTAGAAGAGGAGTTAGTGGAAGAGGAGCGTGCTGTTTGTGTAAAATCTTGCAGGTTTCTGAAGGTTGTTGAAGTAGTTATCTAAATGGTAGTTCCAGACATCTAATCTCTGAATGACTCTAATGTGCTTTTCATCAATAAATGTCACTTTTTAAACATTTTCTGCTGCTGCATGACATACATTACTCTAAATTACAGCAAGGAAACTGTAGGAATCTAAAACATCCTTTATCATTTTCATCACTGGGATGCTACATGAAATATTTCTGCGATGTGGCAAAAGGACGGCTTCATGAATTGTTTGCCGAAAAGCAGAAGTCTGTCCATGATTATGAGATGCATGAGAGTTGAAGAGAATGCGTTGAGACGAAGAGGAGCACAGAGTGTTGAGGGGGAGGAGAGGGGAAGTTGGCGGTGGGGTTGAGGAAGGGGGGCGGCGGCGGCGGCCTCTTCCTCGTGCCTCCAGTCGAGCAGAAAATCTCAGCAAATTAGTTACTGCGACGACGGCTGGTCGGGGAGCTTTCATCCAGCGCAGCAGGGGAGCCGCCATGGGATCGGGATAAGAAACACTCCCCCAAAACAACATCTTCCCTCACCCTTCCTCAGCACCGGCCCCCCTCTCCTCCAGTCACTGTCCAGCCATCCATTACTGCTTCCCGGCAGCGAGGAGGAGCAGCGGAGGGATCATCGGCCCGCTTGGCTGTTAAATGCCTCTCCAGCATTAGCACTCCTCAGAAGGTGTCACATAAACACCAAGCAGCCGCTAAGAACTGCTGCAGTCCCACAGGAGTGCACTTCCGTGTGGGTTGTCCACTTTATTAGGAACACCGCGCTGTAGCCATGCAATAGAAGAGTCGTGCATGAAGGTCAAAACTGATTCAGAGCAGCGTTAAACCAACTCCGTGGCAATCATGGAGGATGAGCTGCTGCACAGGCGTTATTTAATCCACCCTCTTTCTCTTCATTTTAAATATGAAACACCAAATTCTCATCACTGTCTGTGGTTTCCTCTGAAGACAGAGTTTCACCCTCCACAAGTTATTTACTCGGCAGGAGTTACTGAAAGCAAAACTATTGTGTGCTTTAAATGTTTATATGATTGTTATACTATCAGGATGGCATCTGATCAGTCTCAAAGTAATTATTCAGCAGGAAAATGGGCTAAAACAGTCAGAATTCTTCGGTCTTTAGTAACAAAAGAACAATGGTTCCTACAAAGACGGGTTTGGCCCCCGTGGAGATCTTTGTCTGGGATTTCCTGAAGAGACTGATGACACACAGGCAATCACCCCCAAAAAATACCTACCAGTGGAGTAATTTGACCTTCTGTTTACTGCACTTTGTACAAGTTAATTCATGAGGAAAAAGCATTCAGGACATTATTCTTTGTGCCCCCACCTAGTTTGTGCATTTCACTTCCTACCTGTAAACATCTGACCAGGTATTTACCGGCCAGCGTTGTGCACGTGCCTGAAGTCTGAGATAAAAATGCATCCACTGTAAACATCCGCTCTAAACTGTGGCCTCAGAGTCGTGTTCATGGCAAGTGAGCTGCCTCCTGATGTCACCCCACGATCGGCTCTGGTGTCTTAAGAGCATTTAGTTTACAGCCACACAACACAATAAAAAGATATTTTTACCTTAAGGGAAGAGGGAATAGTTTGGAAACCAGCACGCTGCTCATCTGCACAGAAAAACCATACCGTTGTTCATAAATTCACAAAAAACCCCAACATCACCATTTCAAACGGACACATTCTGTCGAAGTACCTGCCGTCCTACTTTGTGTTTTTACACTGATAAAATTAGCACATGAAATTTACATTGCTGCTGTGACTGAAAACGTGACTTGTTTAAGCGCCACAACAAAACGATCAAACCGCAACAGGACCAAGAGGTCTCCTGCAGCTAGCTTAAGGGCGGCTGTGGCTCAGGTACTAGAGCGTTTCGATCCCCGGCCTCTCCACAGTCGAAGTGTCCTTGGGCAAGACACTGAATCCGAAGTTGCTCCCAATGGCAGGCAGCACCTTGCATGGCAGCTCTGTCACCATTGGCGTTAGAATGTGTGTGAATAGGTGAATGAGAAAACATTGTAAAGTGCTACACAAGTGCAGTCCATTTACCATTTACATACCGACCGAGGTAGCTGTACACTCTTCAGATGATGCAAAAGTAGAGAATAGGTGCAAGCTTATAAAGTCCGGCGGGACACACTCTGCACACTGCGCACTGTACATTCATGTACACACACTTTGTCTCCAGGTCTCCAGAGAAACACACCAACTGCTAAGAACTGAGCGACACTCGCTGCTGCTAAAATCTATGGAAGACTGAACATAAACCGTATCGCCTCTTAATGGTTACCAAACCGCACACACACACATACTGTAACTCCACATGACAACACGTACACACTCTCACGCATCTCTGCAGCCCACAACTCCCGACACAAATAAAAATTGTGTCCATTTTGTCAGCCGATACGTTCAGCGTCTCCGAAGCTGAGGAATGAAAATCAATCGCAACATAAAAATCATGTTTTAAAACACGCAAGATTGATTTCTCAGACCTCTCTTCCCAAGACGCACCGTCCGTTATGTGTCAGAGCGGGAACGGTTTCATGAATTAGTCCATCCAGTTAGAAAATCCTGTCTTTGAATTATAGATTTTGCGCTGTGGAATTAATTATTTCTGCCTTTGTGTTCAATTGAAGGTTGTTTTTTTTTGCAGCCCCAGAGGACAACATTCAGAGGAAATCTGAGATCCAAAAGGCTTCGTAAAGTAGGAGACGAATTTCCTTCATCTTCCTGGAGCTGTGGTAGAAAGCTGTAGCTCCTGGAAATTGAAATCTCCTGGCATCTTTGGTGTAAAAGCGCCTCATGAGCTGCTGTGATGTCTGTATCCAGGGTAGATGGCAGTGAAACAGCAGCGGCTGTAGAACACATCTGCTGATGTTCTATATTGTTCTTACTGTCATCAGATCTCATGACAGGAGCCATGTATTGTCAAAGTAGCCGTAGCCTGGTGTATCTCATTCCCCTGCGTCACGGCACTCCATTGATATCTAACCACTATTTAAATACATCAATGAGCCACTAACAAACAGACAACTCCTCTCTTTGTGATTCAGGCTGAGGAGATAGATGGATTCTTACACAAACACTTTGTTAATGAGGCTGCGTAAAATGACAAATCACCTGAAGTCATTTTCCCCACAAATTAAGTGTTGATAGCGCTGTCATTACTTTACTGACAATTCCTCCACGCTGCTCAGAGGAAGGAGGTGTAGAAGGATGGAGTGATGATAGATAGATGCAGTCAGGGACTTCTGTTTCTCGGTGACCTCTGACCCCTGCCTTGCCTCCCTGTCTGTAGCAGCAGCAGCAGCAGCAGCCTGCTGTCTGGCAGCTGGTACGACGATGGATGATGGACACACACCCACAGTAAAGTATGTGTCGTATTGCTCAGATGCAGTGAGACAGATTTATGAAAATGTCACGACACACACGTAAACACTCTTGCGGCTTCCCGACCTGGTCTGGGAAGTTGTTGTTGG
The DNA here is from genome assembly GCF_000690725.1 of Stegastes partitus. Classification (NCBI taxonomy): domain Eukaryota; kingdom Metazoa; phylum Chordata; class Actinopteri; family Pomacentridae; genus Stegastes; species Stegastes partitus. The sequence continues at coordinate 37,102 of NW_007578460.1, forward strand.
TAGAGAGGTCAGGTCTGCGGGTGAATGTGTGGATTAGTCCACAGACAGTCTGTCCCTGAACCCTCAGGCCTCCCACTGTGACCCGCTGACCTCCCATCGCAGCACCCTGGACTCTGATAAAAGCTCCGAGCTGCAGACCACTGATTCCCCAGAAAGGTTTAAGAGTTTTATATGTTTTCATCTTTCATATTATCCAGTTTGAGAATGCTTTCTTGTTGAAAGGATTCGATTTAGAATAAACCACTAATATTTTATTTCACTGAGGAGAATTCAACAGTCTCTTTACAGACTCATTTGCTTGTTGGATCACTTTTCAGGGCGTCATCACTGTCGGCGTGGTCAAATGAAACTGGGAACGGTGGTTTTGCTAACGAACTGGCAACCTTCTAGCTGCGAGGCAACGATGCTAACCACCGATCCACCTTGCAGCCCATCAGAGAATGTATATCAAAAAAAAATCGTCCCAAAATTGACCCCTGTGGCACACCATACTTAACAGAAGAAAATGAATGCTTGTTGGCAGAACAAAGAGAACTTTCTATTTGACAAATATGAGGAAAACTAGATATTTACATCCAACATCAGTGTGGATGCAGCATCAGCTCATTCAGCTTTAAAGTTGTAGAATCTCACGCCTTCATTTTCAGACAGACACCGTTAGCAGCTCAGCAGACTGTTTGCAGTCAGTCTGTTCTGTAAGCTCATAGATAAACTATCTTATAGATCCTAATAGCAGCACACAGCCCATTAGTGAGCCACAGTTAGAGAATGGCTTAAATTAGCAAACTATTTAAGACAAGAAGGGCCTCGTTTCCCCTTTATCAGCATCACTCTGGTCCCCACACCTCCACCTCCACCCCCACAACTCCAACGCCCCTAGGCAGAAAAAGAAAAGGAAAATAAAATAACATTAACCACTAAAACAAGAAAAAAGAAACATTCACGGTCAATGTATACTAAAACACAATTCAAATTCAACTGGAAGTGGTCGAATTCTAGGTGTCGGTGTCATTTTTATTTTTATTTTTATTTTATTACCTGAGAGAACGTCTGTGCTTGAAATGTGCTTAATCAGCTTTGCCTGTGAATTAGTTTTTTCAAGAAAGTCTTCAATTCTACTTATTCAGGTGACAGTGATGTATGATGCTTAGGCTCAGGGCAAAAAGTCAAAATAAAGAAGCTGTTTGTAAGGGAACAAAATGAAAGATTTAAATTGGTGTCTGGATCCAGATAAGCTGATTATATGTATAAACTTAAATAAAATGAAATGTCACAGTCTTGCCACGTGTCATTGATACAACACCTGACAATCTGAGTTAAAATTCCAAAATAACTGACCTAATTATCTCTCCACCGCTGCCCATTATCATTTACTTCCATCTTTGTAAACACTGCACAGTGATTCCTCATAAAGGGCATCATTTTCCTAAAGGTTCAGCAATAACAGACAGAGTAGGAACATCTTTACATGGCAGGACTCTCTGGTGTGAAGAGCCAAAACATATATATAAATCATGTACACGGCATAAAAAAAACATATTGGTCTGTTATTTTTTTAGATTTTGAAGTGGCCTGTGAGCAGCATCAGCAGCTCAGTCTGGATCTGGCCGTGGTCTTTTGAAGGACCGGCTCCTCTGCTTGTCTTATCTGAGCGCGCTCTGAGTGGTATGTAACGCTAACAGTGACGGCCTGCTGTCCTCTCACCCTCTTTCCCAGGGAGGAGGGGCGGACCGGGCGGGTCCGGATCGCTGCGTTTGTTTATGACGGCGAGAGTGAAAGCGTCTGAACGTTTTATAGGAAAGAGAAAGCCGTGTGAGCAAGTGTGGGTTTATTTTTGAGTGTGTGTTCGATGCAGGGAGCGCCTCTGTGTTATTCTAAGTTACTCAGCAAATCAGTATTTGTGTCTATGTGTGTGTGTGTGTGTGTGTGTGAAAGTGTGTGTGTGTGTGTGTGGGGTGGAGAGTCAAAGGGCCATACTGGGATGACTGGGATGGTGTCGACAGTGCTTTGCTCTTTCCATATTTGTACATGGCTAGTGTGTTAAGATGCAGCCAAGGAGTCGAGAGATAAGGAGGGACGTCTGGACGGGGTGTGTGTGTGTGTGTGTGTGTTCAACAGATCGTGTGTGTTCATGTTAGAAAGGTGCACATGTGATTTCTTTAGTGTCGATGCTGTTTCGTTGTCTTTTGCTTTGCCTCAGCTGCATGTCCACAGCTTCAAAATCAGAGCTGTTAACTTTAATGCCTGTTTTTTACTATAAAACTCTCTGCACGGAAAACTTCCCGTTTTTAGCCACTTAGGCAGCAGAGCTGCAGATTGTCATGTCACGCTGTCAGTCCTGATTTCATTAGCGGGTTGGATAAGACGCATGAAGCGACACGAAGACAGAGAATTATTACTGGGGTTTAAAAGCGAAAGAGGAAGTATTCAGAAAGCCTTATATTACTGGAGTGACAAATTGGTGTAATGTCAATAAATCGGCACATTTCGTTGCATAAATGGCAGCAGAAGGCATCCAAACAAACCAGTCTTCCATCTGTATCACATTTGGTGGAATTGAATCATGTTGGATGTGTTGCAGGTCATGAGTCTGGAGCTTGAAGTGTTCCACGACTCACAAACAGCAGAGCTTAACCGGATGCCTCATTGAAACAGAGGAGGATAAATGGCACATAATCGTAAACTTTACTGCTCAATTTAGTCATTACACACAACATGAGTTACATGTTTCAGATACACTCTGTTTTTCACAGTTTCAGAGCTTCTATTCCTGCTGCAAGCAGGAAATATCAAAGCTAGACTTCATGCTTTTATTAGATATTTTCCTGCAGTGTTATCATGTGATCAACCCACTGTATAGCTGTTGGTCATGTGTTTAGGTCTGGAGATCTGCTGGCCAGACTGGGATCATAATTCTGCATATAAAGACGGACGATTTGTCACCACTTACTCCCAGGGTAAAAAACATAAAGCCAAAATATGGCACTGGAGTGTGTGCAGGAGAGAGGCCTCCTACAAGACCCAACTGGAACACACACCCTTGAAACGTTCATGTGTTCCAGCTGCTGAAACGTGGGCCGTCTTGGACTGTTGTGGATGTTTGCTGTGGGCTTCTATGATAAAACAACAAACAAACTTAGTAGCAGACAGTTATCGTAGACTGGCTGTGCTCTAAGACTTGATATCTAGGGCTTGGCAGGAGCCAGAACCATGATGCTACAGCTCCAAACCCTGAGTATAGTGTCACCAGTACAAGATGGCAGCACTCATTTCTGATTTATTATATCTTAAAATCTGTGGAACTGTCAAGTCATCCATCTTTATATGGAATCTACGGTATGGTCTACATGTCTGAGACACTGATGAAGATGCAATGTTGTTGATCTGAGGATGTGGTGAACTGCAATAAATGTTTTTAACAGGATTTTTTTGGAGAATAGTGTGCCAGTCTCATTAGCTGCCATGCAACTGATTAAAATCTCAAATTAATGCCAGTGTGACTTTCAAAAACCTAACTAGTTTGTTGCCTCTGTCAGATTAGATGCTGCTCTTTGTGTGTAAGCCCGTAAACAGACTGCACTACACAGTAAACAGGCATTTGTTAAGTTCTTCTAAATTTCAGTGCCTATTGTTCCTTTAAAAAGTTGATAAAAAATTTCCCTGGACCCCACAAATACACCAAAGCGCCCGCTCACACAGTATTCGGGTAATAATGAGAGAATACGGGAACTGGTCGTAAATGGCGGAGATGGATCCTGGTTAACTTATTTACCCATCAGGCTCTGCTTCCTGAAGCCTCGACTTTTTTTTTTTTTCCCTCTTCTGTTTTAAAAGCTTCTCAGAGTGATAAGCCTCCACTTCTCCCTCCCTCGGGATGGATGATGCTGTTGTCACGGCAACCTTAAGACAACCCACCACCTCCAGACACGCTTCCCCTTTTTGGTCCGGTGATGTCATCGAAGGCACGGAGACAGACGGGGGCCACGGCAGGACGCAAAAACACTTATCTGTATTTTTGGAGACATGGAGGACATGGGTGTTTGTCGGGGGGGAGGTGGGCAGGGCTGATAAGGGGGTCCAGGGCTCCTCAGAGGGGGGACGGAGGGATGTCAGGCTCCTCAGTGAGAGCTGACAGGACAGACAGAGAGGACACAAGATGCAGATTCTATCACGGCCAGATTAACCTCCTCACGGCGCCCAGATATATGCTGCCGGGCCCTTAATGGCTTCAGACACCCAGAAACTGACCAGAGCTCTGGAGATGTGTTGATCAGCTAATCAGTCAGAACATGATCTTGATAGGGAAATCATTCTAGAAGTAAATTTAAAAGCAAATTCTGTTCTTAAAAGCAAATATTTGCAAGTTTTCACTGTTTCCTGCAGCAGGAAACTCAACATTTTGGGGGTTTTTGACAGCTGGTCAGACAGGAGACACTTGGACTCGCTCTCCTGTGAAACATGTGTTATTGTAAGTAGATAGACTGCAGAAGCCCAAATAAATACCCAAACAGCTTCTACACCCAGTCAGATAGTGCTTCAGGATGGGAATCTGTTTTTCCTGCCCCATTGCATCATGATATTATGCGTTTCAGGGTTTAAAGTAGTGCACATTCAACACCGCAATCATGTCACAGCTTTATTCACGCTCTTGAAAAAAACGAACTTGCAGTTTTGTTCAGAACAAAACTAATTGCTTGACACCTGAATCCTAATGTGCCTCAGTTTTACATTATAAAGTGTCATTACGGGACTTTACAGTGTGTAACAGGAGCAGGTGTCTCAGTCTCCTGTTAGGCTGTGGCTCTCCAGATGCTAATTATTGTTAACACTCAGCCAGGGTCTGCAGAGTTCAGCTATCAGCCTTCCTCTGGATGATAAAACTGTTTAACGCCTGTGAACAGCAGTTCCTGTAACAGACCTGTTGAAGCAGATCTGCTGTTTATCTCGCTGATAGGCCAGACTCCAGGAAACAGGTGTCGAAAACGGCGTCTTATTGTGCCATTTCTCACACAGACGGGTGACAAATTAAAGGACAAACCAACATGAAGTGTCCTACTAGCGTGTTGGGTCGCCATGTGCTGCTAGAAAAGCTCCAGTGCATCGTGACATTGACTCTATAAGTTTCTGCTGGAGCGATGAATCCCATTCTACCAAACGATATCCCCTTTCTTTTCTTTTAAGGGGAGAAGTGAACCCAAACCATGTCAGCCAAATGCCCCCACAATCTACAGCTTTCGTAGAAATAACTCATTCACTGTCTTTGGTAGTCAGTTGTCCTGCTGAGGTCAGTGCTGTCAGGATCCATGACCTTACATGAAGATGGTTAACGTGAAATGAAGCCAAAATATCTGGATCAGTGGTGGACAGTTGCAGTGTAGGTTCTCCTCCTTCATGTTAGCAGATGACCCAAATTACAAATAGCCAAAGTACTTGATTAGTTATTTGATGCTTTAAAAAGGTTGTATGTCGTCCTTATCGACAGCTGTGATTGAAAACTGGTTTGAATAAATTCATCAGTTCTCTTTGGGAATTCTACAAATCAACATGGAAGAACTGTTCCTTTGCTTAACTGTCTGATTTTGTCTGCTTCAAAGCAGTAAATAGATTGTTGATTGCCTGAGGGATCTGGGGGGCCCTGCAGCTTTAGAACATAGACTGTATATAAAAGATGGACAAGTGACTGTGATTTCAGCCACTGGTTTGCAGATTCCCGTTTTGAAAGCCTTGACTTTGGAATTTGGCCAATGCCATCTTTGTCTTTTAAAATCTGTGGATCTGTAGATCTGAGAGGAGCTGTCAATCATTAGGTGTATTATTTCTCATCTATTTTACTCTAAATAGGACGAAAACTCACAAAACAGACAACATGTTGTACTGAAGAAGACTTGAAACTAGTCATTGGGACCATAAACTAATTTGGAAAATGTTTACTGAGATACAAATTAAGTTAGAAGTATTGTCATTTTCATATAGGTTTCTATACAGTCGGACTCCTTTTTGCAACCAGAGGAATCGCCCCCTGCTGGCTGTTAGAAGACATGCATGCGTACAGCACTCCTGCATTGGTTTGTATGGTTTTGAAGACAAACTTAAGTCACATTGATGTCATAGGTAACACGCTAAGAGTGTAACCAATCTGTGGTGGAAACGTCGTTAATATGTGGGTAGATAACTAGCAGTTACTACGAGAAAATGAGAAGGTAAAAATGTGGATTACAAAGTAAAGACGTTGGTTTCAAATGAAGATGGAAGCCCCGGTTTCTGCTATATTTTGGCTGAAGGAAGTAGTGACATGTTTATGTATTTTCATATAGAGCCTATGGTAAAGATGGCTTGCTATTGGTCAACAGCAAGAACTAAAGTTATCACTAACACAAGAAATATGTACTTTAAAGGTCACTTTGATTCCACTAAAATTAATTCATCTCGTCATGTTTTAAATTCTGGCGTGACTGCGATTGAAGAAGTAAAACAAAACGCTGCCGCCATCATGTTGTGTGGTCCAGATGATGAAGAAGGAAGAAGAGGAGGTGAGTAGAAGCAGCGGTGACTCCGTCCGTCTGCCTCTTTGTCCTGAAGGTGGAAACAGGGTTGTGTGTTTTTCCCACACTGGTGATAGAGCTATCTGTGTCGGTCCCCGTCATCCTGGCACTGCCCCCCTCCACCTCCACCTCCTCAGCCTCGGCCCCGGCCCTGCACAGCTTACAGGCTGTCCTCAGGAGGAGCCAGCCAATAAAGATAAGCTTGACGGAGGAGCCAGCCAATAAAAGATAAGCCTCAGAGGAGCCAGCCAATAAAAGATAAGGCCCAGGGGCATGTCTGTGACTTCCTCACTGATCTTCCTTCGGCAGATACAAGGCACCGCGCTGATATGGCTGGCGTCTCACTGGCATCCACAGAGAAACCAAACAGGCACTGCTCACATGGCGGCACTCAAACACACAGCAGGGCCTCTTCAGTGGCTGTACTTCAAAATCAGAGTCTTATTTTCATTATTTCTATTGAGTATAATCACAGCTGAGGCCATTAGACCAAAGCAGCTATTCCCTCATTTTCTGTTTTGATGATATTAGTGGAGAGTCCTGTCCGATACATGGGTCCAAAATATCAGATTTATCAGAATACCAGACTTTTACATGCACTGTATGAAAAGACATAAATCTTTTTTTTCCTTCACTGTCTGACATTAAATCAGACTAAACTTTTCCTGTTTAAGGTCAGTCAGGATTACCAACATTATTTCCATTTGATAAACACCAGAATAATGAGAGAGAGAATTTTTCAGAGAATTTTTTTAGTACTTGGTAGCATTGCCTTTAAACTGTATGACTTGGGTCAAACGTTTTGGGTTTCCTTCCACAAGCTTCTCACAACAGTCTGATGAGTTCTGGCCCATTCCTCCTGACAGAACTGGTGGAAC
>NW_007578460.1:46297-58909 GCF_000690725.1 Stegastes partitus
CATGTAAACATCGTGTAAATAAAAAATGGATGCGGTCAGAAGGTGATATTGAGTCTGCTGCGGGTCCAGCAGACTCTTTTAATGATTACAGCAGCCGGGCTCCCCATCACTTCACCCACTCAGCCAATCGCCGTCCACATCTCCTACATTTCCGCTCCGAGTTTCCTCTTAAACGTCTGCGACGCTGAGCCGACCAGATCACCGGGACGTTCAAGATTAATCGGACAAACAACAAAAAATTGTTTTCCTCCCTCGTGCGTCTCGTCCGAACGGGGGGGAGGCCTGGCAAAGGAATCTGCAGCACATTTGATAATCTGACAAATGTTTAATAAAGGCATTTTTCAGCGTGCTTGCTTTTTTTTTTCTAATGGCCCCTAATGGGAGGTATACATCGGACGTTGGCACATGAAGACAGAGGAGACGTCTTTGAGCCAACGGAGATAAAGTGTAAGTCCTGCTCTGTCTCACACACACACACCAACACACACACCAACACACACCAACACACACACACCTCCCTCCACCCTAACAGCACCCTCAGCGAGCCCCCCTGTTCTCTAGTCGCTAATGACGGACAGCTGAAGGCACACTCCCGGGGCGCCAATCAAATTTGCAGGCCTGTAATTGGATTACGGCGGGCAGGGGGGAGGGCTTTTATCTCTCCCTCTCTGTCCCTCTCTCTCTTGTTTGTGCTCTCGTCTGCGGGTGAATGATGGACAAAAGAGCGGCCTGTCAACGTCAACTCCAGGCTGACGGAGGATGTGTGCGTCTCAGCCTGTGTGTCCGTGCTGATTGTTTAAACGGTCGGAGGCGGCTACGACGGCCGCCGAGCAAACTGACACGACTTTCTTTTTCCCTCCATGTGTGTGTGTGTCTGTAGTTCTGTTGTAGATCCAGGTTTTTGTGTGTGTGTGTGTGTAGGTGTGTGTGTGTGTTGGAGGCAGGCAAAGAGCTAAATATCACTTAGCTCATTGCCTCGTCTCTGTTGCCTTTTCACCAGGGCTCAACACCAGGACGACACAAAGGCCGCTGTCCCCCGGCCAAGTGTCCCGAAGCAGAGAGAGAAGATGACAAATCGCAGACACAATGGAGCTAACGGCCGCCGCAGAGGAAGGCCGGCTGCTGAAGATGCTGCTTTTCATTTATAGAAAGGAAGGGCCTTCCTCCAGAAATTTTACTTCTTAGGTAGTGGAGCGAAAAAATAAATAAAAATTTCACAATAATATAATGCAGGAGAATAAGAAAGACATTGCATCAGATAAATCCAGGTTGTAGGTGGGAGCATGCACAGCCTCCATCAGAAACAAGAGTTGAATTTATGTGCAAGGATCTCACTGTTTGTGTATTTTTACAATAAAAACTCTGTCTGATGCAGTAGAACCACCGTTTTTCAGCTTCAACATGCAACACTTAAATTAAAACACAATGAAAGTGAAAAAACACTAAAGAAGGATAAAAAAAAAACTTGATTTAATAAAAAGGATCAACCCTCATCCAGCTCAGCCAGGTTTAACTGATCACCTTTTGGATGACACGCTGAGGTAAGTTACTTCCACCTGTGACCAGTTTCAATGATTTTGATTGGCTCACAATAAAAGCAGCTGTTCTAACGATGGCAGTTTACAATGGATGGCAAGGTACTTTCAATGCAATCCCTGAGTCAGTAAACATTTGAAAAGCGTTATCTATCCCTATAAAGAGCACAGTTACGTCTATAATTAAGAAGGTGTTTGGTGGTTCAATGACCCTGCGTGGATCAGGATCTGGAGGTCAGAGCGAGGAGGAAAGTGGTCACAAAGGCCAAAAGAAAGAGTAGAAGGACTCTATTGCAAAGAGTGCTCATTATGTAAATGTGACAGTATTATCCCAAGTGTTCAACAAGTTTGGCTCATACAATAACAGTAGGGCCGGACCCGAATATTGGAATATTTGGTCATTGTGTTGGTGTCTGGATAGCAATTTTTTAGATCCAAATATTGACCTCCATGGGCTGCAAGGTGGGTCAGTGGTTAGCACTGTTGCCTCGCAGCCAGAAGGTTGCCGGTTCACTTCCCAGTGAGGACACCCGGGATCTTTCTGCGTGGAGTCTCCATGTTCTCCCCGTGCAGCGTGGGTTCTCTCCAGGTTCTCCGGCTTCCTCCCACAGTCCAGAAACATGCTGAGGTTAATTGGTGATTGTAAATTGTCCGTAGGTGTGAATGTGAGTGTGCTTGGTTGTCTGTCTCTAAGTGTATGGAGCAGTTTTCAAGATCCACGGTACAAAGTGCTTCACGAGGCAGCAGAATAAAACAAACTAGTTATAAAATCGGCAGGTTTTAAATCACAAAACAAACAAAAACAAGTTAAACTCTGGAAATCTTCACTGACTCAGTTGCCCTCATGTCTTCGGACAGATTGTTCCAGAGCTTCAAGAAACGAGAGCCTGCAGATTTCTGACGTTCTGACTCCGACATTGACACCGAGGCGCTGAAGTGAAACTGAAAATGTGTGTTCAACGTTTCTGTTGTGCTGACCTGACTGGAGGCAGAGCGCCATGGGAAGCTTTAAGGCGGACTGTCCCTGTGGTGAAGTCGTCTAAGCTTCCATCCTGTAATCACAGGGTCTTTGCTTTGAGAAGCTCGGTCTCTGCCTTCTACAGCGAACTTTTAATTAAAGACAAAAGAAACCTTCCAACCAGCAACATGTTTGTTCTTCAAATCCACTCAACTTCAGTTTGATTGATATTTTCTGAAATCCTACAAAAATGAACTCTTCACATACATCATTGGTGACTTTTTCCCACAACAAAATTAACTTTCTCTTTAGATTTTTGTCTCCACAACACAAACAATACAACTTTACACACACCAAACAATGTTTTTTGGTTTTGTTTTCCCTCCCAGACGCCTGCTAACCGTTCTTCTGGCTCTGTAGCAGAGACAGAGGGTCTAATCAGGGTAATGGTTCAATTAGCGCTGACACACCCTGAGGCTGCTCAGACGGCCGTCCTCTCAGCGCTACGTGTGTGTCCGACTGTCAGCAGGACTGTCATGGTGACGTGTAAACAACACACACACACACACACACACGGAATAATGCATTTTTTCCCCTAACCCTAAACCTGATTCCAACCTTAAAGCCAAGTCCTTTGAGTGAGAACTGACCAACATGTCCTCACAAAAACTCAAATTGGTCCTCACAAAGACAGTCATACAATCGCACACACACACACACACACACATGCAGCAGGTCCTCCAGAAAACAGATTCTCAGGTGACAGGGAGACATGATCCAGACTGCAGGTGACTCTGTGCATTGTGTATTTTTACACATGGGTGTAAATTCACTGTGCATGTGTGTGCTGCTGATGTTGTGAGAGATAAATCTGTTTACACGGTCACATTACGAGGACTTGACTTCATTTTCTCCCAGGACAACGTAATTGTTAATGAACTGGTGACATCAGCTGCTACAGTAGTCATCTGGATGATGATGATGATGATGAATCTGAGCCATTTTCTGTGTATTTGCTTTGATAATTACAATTACACAAATATTTTTTTTTGACAAGATGCCAGTTTTGAGGTAATTTATTATGAGCAAGATCACTCGTAAAAGTAATGAAGTTAATCACTAGTTAATGCAGGACTTTGTAATGTAGAATTTTCAGTGTGGTTTTTGTACTTTTACTGAATAAAACTTGTTTTACTGTTTCAAGAAATCAATATAAATATTTAGTCTTAAAAATTACAAAGGGTTCTTGTAATTCATTAGAGCCTAGACTGACTTCTTATCATGTGTCATGAAAAAAACAACACTCTTACATAAAATGGAGACAAAAATCCAAGTTTTTAAAGCACTATTTTTGTCGAAAAAGCAGAATAGTTCTTCTGAATCTTTAAAAATAACCACCTCTGGATATAAGCATTGTATTTTATGGACGCCTACATTGACGCTGCATCCCATTACGCGATAAGAAGAGCTCAGGTATGGCTCGAGAAACATGATTAGCAGCACAAGGTGTCGACCCAACCTCCAAACTCCACCGATCCTGATCTAATCAAGCATTCATGGGATGCACCAGAACATGTCCAATCTATGGAGACAACATCCAACCACCGCCAACGTCCCAGCGCCAGACACCACAAAACCCCCTCAGAGGTTTCATGTCTAGTCAGAGCTGTTTTGTCTGCACAAGTTGGACCTACACAACATCCGGCAGGTGGTTCTTATGTCGTGGCCGATCGCCGTACATTGACGGTCAGCCGGAGTAACGGGAATGCAGCTGCTGAAATGTCGTCCCTCCCGTCACCCATCGTGCTGTCAGCGTTGGCGGCTCTGGAGACGCTCCGGGTGGGAACGTCCAGGAAAAGCGCGCCCTTATCAGCGTTTTCACACCGGTTCCTGTCACCGTCCTCAGCCGACACCAGCGACGCCGCCAGAGCCGAGAGCGTCATGGTGTGAAACAGAGCCGCTAACCCATGTTGCCGGTTGATTAAAGGCTGCGGGGTTCTGATCCTGGAAACGTCTACGAATATCTGGAAACAACCCGTCACTACTGCCAAGGCTTTTTACCTGCACGGTGATGAGAACACTGTTGATGAAGTCGGCCTCGTGCTCAGCGGGTCATCAGAAAACTGCTTTTAAGGTATACTAATGTATGCATAAGAATAATCAAATAATCCCGTCACAGTGGGAGATGCATTTTCCTGAATCGACAGGGACATTTACTTACTTACTCCACCTCTGATGAAAACTTTGTGCAGCTGAGACAGTTTTCTATATTTAATTTTAGACCTTCATTTATCCGTTTTCACTGAGAACAATCATGTTTAGAACACATTCACCCCTGGAAGGTGTCAAAATACGATCACAGACAGCCGCTGGGCAGCATTTGAGGGTATTTTAATGGTGATAATGAGGAAGTTGCTGCTCTGTTAAAACTTTCTGACACCTTCTATTAAATAAAAACAGAATCCTTGTTTCATTCAGGGAGTTTCATTTAAGGACTAGTACAGATCAACAACTAGGTCAGAAACACGAGCAGACACATGCACGTCTGTATTTAGGTGTTGTTGTGTCCATGCTGTTATTTTTATGTTTCTGAGTGTGCATTTTGTGTGTGCGTGAATAGAAGATTGCAGACGAGGCGTCTGGATGTTGCTGAGAACTTCCAGAGCCCCTCGGAGCAGAGAGCCTGTCCCTCAACCACGCCGGCTCTGAAACACACTCAAGACAAGTTAATCCTCCAGAGCTCGCCGTTATCTGCACCCACCCACCGACCCCCAGACTCCTCCGCCTCCCCGCCTCTCCATCTCCATCTCCATCTCTGCCTCTCGCTCACACGTTCCTCTCCGTCTCCGTCCCTCCCCTGCAGCTCCGTGATCGATCGGGTACTTTGCTCGCGCTCGCTCAGCTCCCCATTTGTTTCCGTGCACATTATAAACGCCTCAATTTCTCAAACTGTCCGCATCCACTTCTTGCAGCAAATATCTTTATGTGGCGTAACAGAGTGCAGGCTTTTCACTGGGTCCTCGTTCAGTCCGACCCGTCCGCATGCTGCCATTATTCAATAAAGTTACATCCACGTTTTGGTATTCAGCTCGAACAAAACTTGTTTAAAAGTGTCATCAGTAAAATGAGCTCTTGCTAAGTCTTGTCAATGTTAAGTTCACGAGGACTTGAGTACCTCTGCAGACTTTTGCATGCAACTCAAAATTCTAGCATTGCAAGCACGTCAACATGTGCCAGCAAAAGAAATGACGCTCAAAACTAATTCTTGTTTTGTGAACAGGCAGCATGAGGAGATTTGCCATCTTCGTATTGCATCGTTAAAAGAGTAGGTAGCCATTGAAAAAGCTTTGACTGGTTCAGACCTTCAAATGATGTCGCCCAAACACAGCAAGAAGTTCTACATTCTCCAGAAATCCTCTGTTATATCTAGAAAGTGTGCTTGGGGTGAGAAGGCGACACACCTGAGGAGTATTCACAGCCCAATCTGTAATCACCTTCTAAAACATGAAGTCAAAGTCAGCCTTTCAGAAAGAATGGAACCATGTGTGTGTTCATGTTCAAAGTCTGCAGTCAGTGCATGGCGATGTAGGAACTATGAATCGGCTTTAACGCTTAAGTGAAAGGTCGTGAAGAAGACTGTCGGTAGCCAATATAGATTTACAAACCAATACAAAGAACCACGTGAATGTTTGTTCAATCTAAAGGTGTTTGGTGAAAAGCAACAAATGCAGACAGAACTGTTGATTGCATGGAAACACCAGAGATAAGCTCTAACACAAAAGCACATTTTCATATTCTTGTCCCACAATTATTGATTAGTTGAAGTTTGTTCATGAGTTTGAGCGTCAGTAGTCGGATTAGGAGGAGCCGAAGCAATTAATAAACGTTAAAAGTGATCAGAACAGCTGCACAGAAAATACTTGCATAAATCACATGCATAAGTCAGGTTGAATTACACAGTTATTAGTTACACATTGAAAAAAAAATACTTCAACTGATTTTTTTTACTTGCATTTCTACTTTATTGTTTAGATTAGAACATAAAAATGTAAAGGATAGCAGCTTCTTAGACAACTAATTTTGGTCAAATTTAATATCTTCATGACTGGAAATCTAAAAAAAAAAAAGTCACCCTCTAAATGAAAAAACAAAACATGCTATAATGATATAAAGACAAGTGTGGGCCAAAGGTTAAGATGCAACCAACAAAAAAACACCAGGCGCTTCAGAAAAAAAAAAACATGCAAAAGAAATCTATATATTTTAAATAAATCTCTCAGTGTTTCACATAATGGTGGAACCTTCCATTGCTCTCCCAAAAGAAAACCCTCCTTCCTCTGCCTGACTGCAGCGCATCGAGGAGGGACGGCGGGATTAAGCCCTCGTATCTGCTTACCTTGTCCAAAGTCAGGTCACATGAACCGCTGACCTGTTCTTCTGCAGAGAGCGCCGTCTGTCAGCGCAGAGCCGCCGGGATGCAGAAGTCAGCCTCAGACGCTCTCACACCATCCCAGAGCTGGATGCCTGAGGATTAAAGTGTGTGCTGAGAGGTAGATCTGTTTTGTTTCTCTAATGCGCTAAGTACTTTGGAGCGGCGTACTTAGCTGCATGTTTGGAGAAAATGTGTGTGTGTGTGCAAAATGTGCTTTACATGATATTCATAAGCATGTGTGTGTGTGTGTGTGTGTGAGCCTGTTTGTCAGAGTGTGTGTTTGTGTGTTTTTAAATGGTGGAATAAGTACCTGGGAATTGTGCTGGTAATAAATACAGCGAGGCTTAAGTGTGCGTAAACACATCTGCAGTACCAGACTGTGAAACGCTCTCCTGCGGAGGGAAAAAAAAAAAAAGAACGAGGAGGCTGAGTGCCACATTCATCTGCCTCTCTGATGTCTTTTATATGTGCATGAACGACAATAATAAAAGCAACGTTCAACTCCTATTACCCACCATAATATATTGTCTCTCTCTTATCTGGTTTCAGAGCTGCGTTCACATCCTGACGTATAAAAACACACAACGTTGTCTTTGTGAGACTGAAATACATAAACAGTTGAAGATAAGTTATTTTTTTCTCCACTTTTCACTGCATCCAGTTCCCTCCAGTCGCCGCCTCATAATAATTAACCAGATTTTTTTGGTTTGTAGTAGTGGTAATATGGGTTATTCCATTCATACACAAGCTTTTGGTTGCACAGTTTGAGGATGTAGGTAGATGTTCTACAGGAAGGCAAGCTAACAGCCAGCCGAGGATGGATGGATAGATGGATAAATAGATGGATGTGTAGTTTTACATTGTCTCAATGGAGTCGTAGGTGAGCTGGTGTGCTCAAGCTGCAGTGAGTGGAGTACAGAGTGCTGTGGAGTTCATAGATCCACACATTCTAGAGAAAGCAATAATGCAAAGGTAGATCTAAACCATTTTAAACCAAATATTTGGTTTGTTAAATGCTGTCACTTCTACATTTTATCATTCATCCTCATCTGTCAGGACTACTGGGTTCATTCATGGTAGTACTGTTGGAAATTTGCAGAGATGAGACTTAGAAATCGGGAAAAAAAATGAAATGCCGCCACCCTGAGATTGGGTCTGGACGATTTATACTGCAAATTTATATAACTGCTTTCAGTCACTCCAACAGCGTACCAGTAGATGTTGTTTGGTAAAACATGTACATAAAATTATCTGTTTAAAAGACGAAAAACGCAAATCTAATAACAAGCACGATGCCCAGAGGACGGACTTATTAATAATAAAACAGACAAATGACAAAGACAACAAGAACGGACAAACTAAATTAATATTGTTTTAAGTTTGTTCCACTGAATGTTGAAAATTATATGACTTATTTTTATAAATATTTTTTGGGCTTTTTGCCTTTATCTAGAACAGTAGAGATAGACAGGAAAGGAGAGAGAAGAACGAGGAGAGATCTGCAGCAACGGGTCGTGAGCGGGAGTCGAACCCACGACCTTTAGTCCCTGTTCATGGGTTGCCGGCTCAGCTAGGTGAGCTACAGGGATGCCCCATTAGTCGCCTATTTGATTTCAAGTTCAGTAGAAGTGCCAACAGGTAAAATAATGTAACCAGCTTGGCTTTGGATGCAGATATAATGTTGACGTTGCTTTCAGCCGACTATCTTTTGTGTTTATATACGAGGCCTGGCAGGAATTTCTGCAGGTTTTATGGATGTTAACACTCGACAGCAGATCCTCCTCTGGATGTGAGCGACCTGAGGAATATTCTCAGGCTGAACACAGATGCCTGGATTTGTTCTAACGCAAACCGAAAACAAATCACTGAATTGAAATAGATGTAATATCAAAATAGTGTGCACACCCTTTTCAGTTGACTCAGCTTGTACTTATAAATAACCACCATCGAAAAACCCACTCAGGAAAATCTGACTCCTCAACAAATGCATGTGATAATCTGCTGAAATAATTGTGTGACTTTGAGTTAAATCATCACGTTCCTGTCTGCACAGCTGTACCAGCTCCAGCATCATCTCCATCCCTTCCCCTCGGAGCCAGATACTGAAGATCTTCCAGCCATTCAAGGCATTTACTGTGTCAAGGTGTAAAGTGGGCTCCCATTCTCACCCAAATCCTCCCAAAGCTCCCTTCTCTTTCCCGGCCAGGCCTTTTGGAGAGGCAGGGCCAGTCTCCACAGGTGCAGCCCGGAGAGGATGACAGCCTCTCTTCAGCAGAGCTTAGCTCCTCTTGTGTGGCTTTGAGGCTCTCAGCCAGTGGATTCCCCCAGGGGCCGTAGCTGCAGTTACACCCTCAACAACACAGCCGCTGTTGTGCTGTCGACCACACCGTTTGGATGCCAAAATAGGACATACGGCAATTTGCGCCGCAGATGCAACAGACAGGTCTGCGCTCTGTGAAGTGAGAAGATCAGGGGATGCCAGCGGCCCTCTCTGAGAGTCCTTTCTTCAGAACCGTCTGTTAGCACCCTGTCGGCTCACAGAGGAGGTGCGAACACTGAGGTATAACCTGAGAGATCAAAGGTAAAGCGGCTGGTTAAGTCGTGGCTTGTCAGTGACCTCAGACGTTATTATGCATTTAACCACGTCCTCTAAAGGTGTGCTTACGATGCACTCGAGTTGTTTCTGAGGAGTAAATCGCTACCAGAAGTTAATCATTAGCAGCATTAGTATTCCAGAAAGGATACAGATCACGTATACAATCACCATTGCTCCTAAATGTACCCAGTGACAGGGTTCAATAGTGACAATAACTTAAACTTAAATGACCAATTATTCTTCTTAAACAGACAGAACTGGACGTGAACACCTGCCTCCCAAACAAGCTGAACTGAAATTAAACCCTGTTAAACACCAAAGTCTCCCGTTACTATTTGAGGAACTTGACTTACTCATCAGTAAACAGGCTTTCAGACAGGTTCTGTAAAGCCCCACCAATCAATTAAAGAGCTTAATAAATCCTCATGACACACAGTCACCGCCGTCCGCCCAAGCTCTAGTCACGAACAGCATCTGGTTTTCTCATGCTGCGCAGCTAAAACATGCAAAGCGCCATTATTGCTGCTTTTAGACACGCTTCATTCTTTTATTTTAGCTGCTCGTCCGTTGCCATCTCCTCTCTCTGTCCTTTCAAGCTGCAGCCACTTCCACCTTCCTGGTCGCCTCTTCTCGATTCCTTCATCAGCCTCTTACTGAAAATACTTGTTCTCTGCCAAACTTGCCATTATGCCATTGTTCCCAGCTCTCGCCTGCATCTTTTCTGGATTTTTCTTGCTCCTTTTACATTTCTTTTCCCCCATTCCTCCATCTGCCCTGTAGAGCAGTCTGGCCTGAAGGTAAAGGAAGGTGGTGGGCAGGCAGACCGAGCAGACGTCTTGCAAAAGAGGTGAAGATTTAGTTTTCAGTGCTTCTCCACTCATGCGAAAGCCAAAGTGACAAAACAATACAAGAAAATAATTGATAAGAGGGAAAAAAAAAGAATCTAAATGAACCCATAGCTACTCAAAAAATGGCACATTTTGGCAGCAGGGCATCTCCTCTCTACTCCTTATATACGGTGCTCGTTCACACCTCCATCACTTCAGCCCTACCACCACACAGCACGGGGACCGACTCTATAACCGTGATGCAGGAAACAATGGCAAACAACATCCCTGTACACACTACAAACTAGTTGGCGTTTCTCCATGTCTCCCTTAGAGCGAAACATTTGAAGTCACTACTGAATGATGGCTTCAAATACAAAAGAAACATACATCAGAAAAAAGGAAAAACCCTCCACTTGGTCCGGCCCGGTGATGTCATTCTGACCAATGCCGTGAATCCAGGAAGTGCTTTGCGGCCTCCTCCCAAACACTAGTCCTGGAACAAAAGAACAAAGAAAGGTAAGTATGGACAACATCTGACCTGTAACTTAACAAAGACTAAATAATAGTCGTATGTTTTGCTTTAATCCCCATAAAACTGATGTAAACTGTAATATTACCACAAATAGGCGCTGCAGTGTTACACTATGGTTAAACTAAAGCAAAACACACAGAAAGACAACAATACTGTGTCGAATGAAAACGTCAAAGGACAAGTCGTGAGGGCAAATGCTCGACAACTTTGTCACATATCCTCAGATTTACTTTTAATCGGAGTCTTATAAGTCAGTCCGGTGTTTTTCTGTGCAGTGACACAGCTTGAAATTAGATATAAAGCCCATTTATGAAAATTTTCTGCTCAAATCTTCATCAAAAATGTGTTCTTGAATTGTGCCAAAGTTGCATCCATAAATACCCATCTCTTGTTGCATCACCAAATGACTTCACTTTGATCAAATGATGACAGCTAAGCAACAAGTCTTTATCTACTGATGATGATGATGATGATGTGGTTGAAAATCATGCAAGCAGCACAATGCATCAACAACTTTTTGACCAACTGCATGTCTTCTTCAGGCAAATATGTGACCAAACTCTTGATAAAAAGTCAAGAGCTATGACTGTTTTGTTGAATTTAAACAACGAAACTCAGGTGTTAATGGCTCCTTAAGGATATCAGTATCTGGAACCCCCAACTAGTCAGTCAGAGCTGATGAAGCCTCTTGGATGAGAGGTGGAACGTCTTCAGGGAACTCAAGCGGTTGCTACGATTAATCTACCAGAATTGACTTTAAGCTCAGCTACAAGCTGGACCAATCCTACAAAATGGAGCAAATCACAGAAATGCATCTGATCATGATAAACATGTGCAAGTAAACAGGATACAGGGACTGCCTGAGATGAAGAGGAGACAGGGTGTTGCCTCGTTTTAGTCATATGACAAAAAGTGAAATTTAAAGTGTTGCGTCTGTAGAGCACGCTGTGGAGGCTGGGTGGTCCGAGCCACGAGGAACAGGAAGCTGACATCTCCTCATTCGCTCGTAAAAAGCTGACAGAAACAAAACAACGGCTCGTAATGAACGGCACCACACTTCCCATGGCATGAATGAGCGAAAGTGGGAGAGGGCGTGTGCGTCCCTGCCCGGCGGTTTATGACTGCAAAACCGGTTGTTGTGTTTGACGCCTGCTGTTGTGTTTAGGAAGAGAAAGTTCTCTGTGTCAACGCAGCGCTTTGAGCTGATGGCGGTTCCCACTCGGGAGCTTTTGTCCTGAATTTGACAGCTTCTCATCCATCTATGCTGAAAAAAGTCAGAACAGTCTGAAAGCCACATGACTGATTCACCACCGCCTCCAGCAGGAAGACGTCACGACGCACATCCTGGTGAATGTGCCAAAGATAGGACGCCGCCGGCCCCAACACAGCAGGGAGAAGTGAGAGTAGACACTGTTCTGTG
Source organism: Stegastes partitus (assembly GCF_000690725.1). Lineage (NCBI taxonomy): Eukaryota > Metazoa > Chordata > Actinopteri > Pomacentridae > Stegastes > Stegastes partitus. The sequence goes on from NW_007578460.1 coordinate 58,601, forward strand.
TTGGCATGACAGATGATAACCAGGCAGGCTTTGCATTTTTATGCTGTTAGAAGAACCTCGTTGTGGTTTAAACAGACTTGTCTTGGTTAGTTTTGAGCCAGAATGCATTCACCTGAGGAATGGTTACTGTCCAACGATTGGTCCAGATGAGCATAGCAGTGAATCCTGATGAGTCCGTTTGATGTAGATTCTGAATTTTTCCACCATCAGCAGGTCAAAGTTTCCACTTCTGAACATCTACTGGATAGACTGGCCCATAAGTTTGTGCAGTCATACACATGATAGAGCCACCAGCACATTGACACCAAT
>NW_007578460.1:60360-65143 GCF_000690725.1 Stegastes partitus
TATTTCCTTTAAACGACTGACACTGAATTTCACCAGCGCACATGATAAACTTATCTAACTTTTATGGAGCCTACTTTGTGTTTATGTTCTACATTTCTATCATTCCTACTAGTTTTGTGTGTTATTGTATTCATTATCTGTGTTGACATACTCTGCGTTATTTTGCGTCTATAATTGTGATACCATTGTGTTCCTTCGGGCTGCGTGCCACATCACCACCGCTGTTTTCTAATCAGCTTCTTAAACGCTCTGAACTCACTCAAACCTTCCCATCACCTCGCAAACCCTAAATTCAAAGCGGAAAATAAAAACACTGGCACCGTGTTTGTGTTTTTCCTGAGGCCTCGGAGGAATGTGCCTGTGTGTGGTAGGGGGGTATCGAGAAACGAACGGAATGCTAACAGACATTTGGTCTTTATTTGGTCTGGCTCCGGCTCTTATCTGCTTCTCCCGACGTTGTGCTCCGTTGCAGCCAATCGCGGTCCAAAGTGGAGGCTCAGGGTGAAGTAAAAATGACATTTGTTGTTTTCCTCTGAATGGGAAATCACGTGCAGACAATAATAATATGATCCAAAGAATGTAGCTTTGAGATAAGATGAGAGAGTCTCTGCCGTCTCTGGACAATACACAACACGAGGCTTTAGACCGAAGAAGAGATGAAGAGACAGAAGAGCAGCTGGTGTCCTGCTGTGATTTATGATTACAGAATGTCAGGACTTCCATTTCTGTCATTTAGAAACTTAAATCTTGTGTGTTATTTATTCCAGGTTGAGAATCATTTGCAGAGGATTTGTACAGTAACTTTCATATCCCACTTGAATCCCAGACAGGAGAGATAAACACCAACATAGAACTGAGGTGGACTCTGCTGAGGTTTTGCTGCCAGCACAGATTTTTTTTCGAATGTCAAGTTCGATTCTGGTGACCTTTGATACACAAATTTGCACCGCAGACCCACTAAGCACTGACCTTTGTGGAAACAAAGAGCTGGAGAATCCTCCAAAAAATCAGGTTTTATTTAAACATCAGTGTCAGAATTTGAACTGCTCCACAAAAGAGGAATGTAAACAGCTTTGAGACGAGTTGATTGTACTGAAACATCTTTAAAATAAACTGAACCCCTGTTTGTAAGTCTTCTTTTCTCACTTCAATAGCTCTTTGTTGAATAAAAATGAGCAAAGCAAAGTTATGGAGACTCTTGAAAACATGCAGCCAGATGGGTATAAACAGCAAACTACTCTGGAAATTCTAGCGTTGACGTGTTATTAGAAATCTGAGGATTGCTGCTTTATCTGCACCTTATAAAACTGTTGTATATGACAGCTCACCTGTCTGAAGTGAAGGAAAGTACACGGCTTGATTCTGTCTCCATGCCAGGGATAATGTATAATTCTAATCGCAGCTATTGTTTCATGTGCATAAATGAGCAAAACCCCTCTCGGTTTCACTTATATGGATCCTGCTGCTGTTTGGTGCTGCAGATATTTAATAAACTCAGAGGAAAGACTCTGGACGCTGGAACTTTGGCTCCTTTTTTGTCAGAAAAAAACACTGCAGTCATTATTGGTGAGTCTCATCAATCTGAAGCTTTAGTCTCTGTTTTCATCACAGTACCGTTTTAGGTTTATGGACATTTGAATTTGTGTTAGATGTAAAATTGTAGAATGAAATGAACAAAAAAGGTGTTTGTTAGATTGCAGTGTTTTGCTCTGTTTGATGGTTTTGGCCAATGTTGGTGCTGAAATGTGAAAAAATCCTTCACACAACTCACAATACTGTTTGTCTGCTTGTGCTTTTTGTCTATTTTGTGACCGCATGTAGCTCAGACTTGTTGAGAGTAATACAGTAATGCTACCAGGTCCGATTAACAACCAGGGTACAGAAATGAAGCTGACACGATGTCGGATTTACAGAAGGGAGCATATGCGTGAATATTGCTATGAATGTTTTGATTTCTATCATTGTGGGAGGACGGTCCTGCTGGTCTGGAGGGGTTAGCCTTTAGCTTAGCATGGATCCTGCTGGTCTGGAGGGGTTAGCCTTTAGCCTAGCATGGATCCCGGCTCTCTTCCTCCTCCTTTGTTTACATTCGTACCGCTTCCTTCTCTCTCGGGTAACTGCCGACGTAGTCTCCGATCGGATTCTGTGCTGGTGCAGTTTGTCCACATCACAACTGATGTTCATTGCCCTGATGTTCAGCAAAGTCTCTCGGCTGTAAGTTTTGCAGAATGACCATCTGGGATAGACAAGACACTCAAAACTTTCCCTTTTGCTGCCTCCTGAAGGGGCCGCTGTGTCCATGTGCGCTGCCATCTCTATGGAAACGAAGGCGCTGATGTCAAACAATCATCGGACTAAACTTGCTCATCGGACCGATATATGGGAAAAAACACAAATATCGGTCGATACCACTGTGATCACCGATATATCGTGCATCCTAAATACTATGAATCTAGGTCCAATGATTCATTAATTCATGTAACACATTTTAAAGCATGATCAGGTTGAAGTTTAACTTTTTCCAACACTTTGGTTGACGACAATTACTTCAGTTTAGCTACTTTTAAAAACACTAATGCTGATGTGAGACATGCAGGTTTACTTGTTTGTGCGGCACCGTTTAGCGCAGAGTTGAAATGATCTGAGCAAAACTTTGCTTTTAGAGCTTTGATGTTGATGGAAAGTGGAGCCTCACAGCGTCACTAACATGGTTGTAGACTCACTGTTTCCTTTAATATGTCAGTAATCTGTTGAACATACTGATGAAAAAAAAGCAAGTCACGATCTAACATATCTGTATCTTCATGTGCTGGTGGTTTGAATGCACATAACAGGCTTTCTGACTTTTTCTATCCTGTGTCAGTTCCTGCAGTTTTTAAGGCCTTTAATGGTCCTGATAATCACTTACTGAAGCCAGCTCTGTGCCTAGAATCACTAGAAACAGCACTTGATGACATCATCACATGGGGCTGGAGCTAATCTGGGTTTGTTGTCAGTGACCAGCAGCAGCAGCAGCGGTGGTGGTGGTGCTGGTGGTGGTGGTGGTGGTGGTGGTGGTGCTGGTGGTGGTGGCGGCAGTGACGTGACGCGTTGCATCAGACTTGGAGCCGCTCAGCTGCTGGGCTGCTCAGGATCTGGCTGTACGAGGCCACGGCGGTGTTTATGGAGCCGGGCTGGAGATTAGGATGGCTGCACACTGCTCTCTCTGGGTTTCCACTCTCAGACGGAGCGCTCGCTGCTCCCCTCCTCTTTGTTCGGGGGGTCCCCTTATCGAGGGCCTGGAGCCTGGAGCAGTGACACTATCTGCAGATGTGGGGAGGACGTGTGTGTTTGTGTGTGTGAGCGGCAGAGAGAGAGAGACTGAAGTGCTCGCGGCAGACTTGAAAAGGGTCAGAGTGTCAGATATGGCTGTCGCCAACGCCGTCATGCTTTGGAAACTCCACCGCGGCCCAGCAAAGCATCATGGGAGGACTTTATCGCAGCGCAGGGCCAATAGTCAGCGTGCGTGTTTCGGGTGATGACCTCATATTGGCAACGTGTGCCAGGAGGAGAGTGGAAATGCTGGCGTTTGATGCATGAAGCACCAAAAAACGGCGGTCGTTCATCTTAGATATGAGTGTTAAAGCAAAGCCCCAGCAGACGGGTCGTACATGTTTGGAGTAGTACACGAGGTTATGTACATATACAGTACAGTGCAGGAGCAGCAGTGTGTGTGTTTGATAAGGAGCGCTGTGATGGCGCCATGTTGATCCTCCTCTCAACAGCCGTTCCCATGCGCTCCACGTCTTTTAATGAGCGTACGTGGGTGTGAGCTGCACGCCGTGTTTGTTTTGATTCATTTAAGCGTTCTGTCATCACGCAAAATTTTAAACTCGTATTTTATCTGACGCAGTCTCCAAGCAGAAGGAAAGATTAATAAGTACATTTATATGATAGTAATGTGGTATTTTTATACTCTGTAAGGTATTTGCAGCTCTGCAGATTTCCCATAAAAATAAGTCCTAATAAAGTTTATAAAGGTTTGAATTTCACTTTTTGGTCACAGTGGTTTACGCTGCAGGAGGATGTTTATTCTGTTTTTGTGGAGCTCATCATCTTCTAAAGCCTCTGTTTAGCAAAAACGTCCTTAGATCCACATTTTTTAAAAATTAGTCTTCTGGTACTAATTTTCTAAGTATTATTAGTAATTTATAAAGAATAAGGTAACAGCTGGGAAGAGAAAAGACCAAATGAGATTTTTATATCAATAAATCCACGTGCTTAATAAAATTACAAGCATCTCTAACAAATACGGCAGAGAAAAGTTGTAAATTTAGCTCTTAAAATGCAGTAAATCTGACGAATGGAACCCTGCAGAGACCCGGATTCTAGTGAATAACATCCCAAAGTGCAAAAACATGAATATATGTCGGACCCTGGCTGTCAACATGTCAAATGAAACCGTTTAAGAGGGTTTGGACCGTATCTGGTCTATGTGGGTTACACAAAAGACCTGATAATTAATAATAAATAACTCGGAATTGAAGGATGTACGGTAGTAGATGATTAGTGAAGAAAATTAAAACTCAGCATCTATTTTTATGTTTTTTTTACGATGCTTTAATGACACTGAAGAGCAGATATCAGATAATGATGGCGTACCGGGGAACTAATTACTCAGCGTGATAAGTCATTTCACTGACTGGTTCACTAAAAGGCGAGCTGATGTGTTCCTGATAAGCCTGTTATCCCGTCAGCTGGCACGTTAGCGAAGACTCTCGTGCAAACATGCAGAAATGTGTTC
>NW_007578460.1:65413-89202 GCF_000690725.1 Stegastes partitus
GTGTGTGTGTGTGTGTGTGTGTGTGTGTGACGCTGGTTTGGAGGACATTGTGCTGAGCTCGGGTCTTCAGCAGCCTCTTTCTCCATTAATGCTCCATTAGCCAAATTAGAGGCCTAATTGGGGAGGCGAGGAGAGCCCTGCGCTCTTAAAGGCAGCGTGTGTGTCATTGTGTGTGTTGCTGTGTGTGTATGTCGCTGTGTGTGTGTGTGTGTGTGTGTGTGTGTGTGGTGATTTACTGTAAACATTCAGAGGGACGTTTCATTTCAGACAGGACGGCTGTTATCAGCAGGGCCTGTGAATGGATAAAGGTGCAACCGCGGATGAGAAATGTTGAGCTCTTTGGTTGAATATTGGACGGATCAGAGCTCTGACGACAGTCGCTGATGCTAATGGACCGACCCCGAGCCTTTAAAGGGCCGGCGGCTGCCAATTTGATTAGCGGGTTATTAGCTAATTAGCTAGCTCCTTACTGTGCTCGTTGCCCTCCAGGCCTGGTGGCGGGAGGCGACGTGGAGGAGACACAAGGTGGATGTGGAGGTGGTTGTACTGTGTGCTCTGGCTGTGAGGGTTTGTGCAAACCTCACAAATAGCATTTATGCAAGTTTGAAGTAATAATGTTGGTCTTTATATTTTTTATATTTAAGTGTTTCTCAGAGAGTCGAGGCAGCAGGACGGGACCGCTTGGTTTTCAGGAGGAGATGGAGTGGCAGAACCTCATCATGTTGTTTTTTAATAGTCAAACACTTTCACCTCAGTGAAGCTTAAAACGTTTAGCTTTTGCTATATTTCTGTTTTTCATCCTGCACATAGAAACAGTTGGTTGGAAATGCAATGAGGCTAAAGCATGCACGTGTGTGTTGATTGTAAAACATATTTTCTTAATGTTTCCTCTTCTTTTTAATCTTTATTATTATGTTTTTACTCTTTGTACTCTGTAGTAGAAATGGTTTGCAGAGAAAACATTTGGATTTCTATACGCTATGCCATTTTTTGAAATCTGTAAAATCTAGAAATTAAGCTAAAAGGCTACATAAGAGCATCTTTTTTGTTGTGCACCAACTCTTTAAAGACTTCTGAACTCTTCACACATCTATTTCATGAGACAGGTGTCTCAGAACAGGATGAGCCAATCAAAAAAATTCCTCCTACACACTTGCCAAAACGCAATCATGTGTTTCACAAACTGTCAGGCCTCACGAAGGTCTAGCACCAAAATATCATGAATTATGTGTTATTATGTATTAATATATAATGTGAGTTGCACCATGTGTGGGTGCATCACCTCTGTGCCAAACTTTGCTTCTTCTTCTAGTTTTTTTTTTAAACAGGAATATGCAAATATGCATCTTATTCTGAAAGGATTAAAGGCTTTCTTTCTTAGCCACGGCTGTTATTGTCATCCAAGAATATTCCATACCACCAACCCGACACTCCTTTCTGGCACTTTTTCGATAAATTAACTTGGATCAAGGGTACAAAGTTGGACTTTAGAACTGCACAACCTTGTTTACATGAACTTCACGATGGCTTTTTGTTAATGTTGAGATGAAGCCCTCAAACATGACATGTAAAGTTCAGAAAAAAAAGCAAAATGAGGGCTCGAAAGATGAGTACGATCAATTGTAAATGTGGGATCATGGATAATAGAAAGTCAAAATGCTGCTGAAATACTTCTAGTAAAGTGAAAATGTCAAACTTCTCAGTGACTTTTTGCTACGAGAAGGAAAAATAATCCATGTGACTGCATGATGGATGCTCGTGAATTTAGTTTGTTCACGAGAAAAGATCACAAATATGAAAAAGCTGGTGAGTGCAACACGCTCTCCTAAATCACTCGCACTTGAGTAAAAACATGTTGGGACGAGTGTTTTCTTTACAAGAGGCCCATTGACGCTGAGTTTTGAGTCATTTTTCTTGACACTTTCTAAAAAATTGCGTCTGCGCATATCCATCATACTCGTGCGCATGCCAGAGTGTGTGTGTGTGTGTGTGTGTGTGTTGATAAGAGAGGCAATAATGAAGCCTCGATCTGTGTGAAATATCCCAGACCCGACCTCTCCGCTGAAAGTGCTCTAAAGTAGTTGGCAGAAACAGCCGCTCCGTGACAAACTGTAAATGACCGAGAGTTAGCTTAACCTAATCCCCTCTCGTCGGAGGCCTGCAGCAACCTCACAGCTCTGCGTGTCCTGAGATCTCCACACCTCTGCACTTATCAAAGACTCATACATCACGCCGGCCGTCCAAGCCGCCGCTGCAACCGGCCGCAAATTAATGTTCACACGAAGAGCGGCAAAGGTGGGGCGGTGTTCAGCACTTACGGGCTGCGGCGGGTCAGTTAAAGCTGCAGCAGGCGAGGTTTATGTTAAAATACATCGTAAGCCGCGTTCAGACGGCATTAACATTACAGCGGGAGGAAATATTTGCTGTGGTTCCTCATTATTTAACTGGAAATCAGAGGAAGAAAAGGTGCTTTAGAACTTTACGGACAATCTAGTTTTAAGTTTCCTATACATCAATTGGGAGGCAGCGTTACAAACAGGAGATGCTAATGGCTGCTTTTAATGGCACCAGTTAGAAAAAAATGAAAACTAATACAGGCTAAAGAGAGGAACAGCAGCTGATGTTACAACAAAGAGCTGTTGGAGTGTTTCCAACATAAAATTTTACAGTGAAATTTTAAGAAAAAATGCAAGAGAAGGATGTCAGTTATTGATTCCCTTGATCTCTAATAAGCAGCATTTTTGTGTGGGGTGAATTAAAAAAAAAAAAAAATTCAGTCTTTGAAGAAACAGACGTTGGTGACCTCCATCCATCATCTATGCACCGCTTAATCCTCTCTAGGGTCATGGGGGGCTGGAGTCTATCCCAGCTGACTCAGGGTGAAGGCAGGTTCACCTGGACAGGTAACCAGTCTATCACAGGGCTACACTTAGAGACAGACAACCAAGCACACTCACATTCACACCTACGGACAATTTACAATCACCAGTTAACCTCAACATGTTTTTGGATCATGCAAACTCCACACAGAAAGATCCCGGGTGTCCTCATCAGAATGGGAACCAGCGACCTTCTAGCTGTGAGGCAATAGTGCTAACCACTGCCCCACCTTGCAGCCCACATTGGTGACCTATTCAGACTTTATGCTTTAGATTTTTTCTCTTTAGCTTTATTCAGTTCCAAAGCACTTGGGGGTCAAGTAGGGAATCATAACATGTTAGCAGACTGCAGAAGCCTCAGCTTGGAGGTCAACAATCATTTTGATCCTGCCGGTGCGAGTCAAGGTGTCTCCATGTGGGCCATCAGCTAAATGTGAGGTGCGTATAAAAATAGCAGCCGGAGGAAGATTGTGTGGCTCGCTAAGCCGAGCTGTCTCTGTCCTCGCTGGTGATTCACGGCCTTGTTTACTGAGAAAATAAAGCGGCATCCAGGTATTGTGCCGCCGAGTCGGCATCGAGGGTGAAAAATTTCTAGGCGTGTGGTCGCACAATCTCGTGAACACAGCTTGGATTTAACTATGTCGGAAAAAATTCTGAATTTAATATTTGAAGTTTGGAATGGAACAGTCGACAGATAGATTGTCAGCTTTACTCTTTGCGTGCAAGAATGTAAATGAACAAACAATAGAGAACCCTAAAAGTAAAGTATCGGTGATATTTCAGCCATAGTTTTATAGGATTTCATCTTAAACCCATTGCATCAATGCTTAATCGTCCAGGAGTCTCGTGGAAAGTGTCTTTGGACGACGAATCAATAATTTTTATGGCTGTTGTGAGTCTCTGGGGAGGACGGAGGGGACAACACAATCGATTATCGTGTGATACTGACGTGACAACAGGCACATTAAATATTCTGATCAGATTAACCTTTTTAACCGTGTTTACCTGACAAGCTCTGGCTTATGAGGTGTGCAGCGTTTTGTGTTGCTGTCATCCAGAAGGACGTCAGATCTGTTACAGTCAATGTCAGAAAAAAAAATAGTGCATGAACCAGACCATTAAAAAAAACTTTGTGTCCTGACTCTCCTCCTTTATAAAGACGACCTGTCCAGCTGTGGTTTGCCCTTGGCTGAGCCACCGTCCCCTGGAAACCCTGTCGATTTCTAGAAGAACTGAGGCCCCTGTGGGTAACTGGGTTACCGAGCCTGTAATTTGTAAGTAATAGAAGTTGTCCTGGAGGAGGGCGCATAGATATGGTCCAGGAAATGTTTTAAAGCCGGGGAGGCAGCGGAGGGGAGGAATCCGGAGAGGCCTCTCCACTTCAATCCTGGTAAACGGGGACAAACAGGATTACGCTGGAGGTAGCGGGTTGGGGAGAGGGCGAGCTTGCCTCTGGACTTTCAACAGCTCTGAGTGGATGCTGCCAAAGAGAAGAGGAAGAATGGTCAAACGCGCTCATTCTTTTAGCCGGGCGCTCGGCCGCGCAGCACCACTTAATTCTCGTCGGTGGAAACGGAGAAGATGCTGCGGCTCTACCTGCAGCCGAGAGGTTTCAGGAAGGCTGTAATTTATTTCTATTACCTGTATATGTATCTGAATGTGGCGGTAAAATTAAATCTCGTGACATTAAGGAGGCCTTTGATATGCAAATTAAAACCAAATGTGACTCGTGCGAGATGGCGAGTTCCAGTCCAGGATGACATCACATTTTTTAGGGCCATGTGTGCACCAGGCATGTTGTTACCTAAATGAAACGCTACCGGGTCAGGATCCATTTACCAGCTTCATCCGGTGCTTTCAGCTGTAATACATGGTCTTCATGAGCACACAGAGTTTGCTTCGTTGGAATGGAGATGATCTGTTTGGTTCATCGTGATTCTTGATTCTGGAATCTGGAGTGACTGTAATTGGGTTCATTTGTTTTCATGCTCCTGCTTCCAAAAGCTCCAAACACCAAGTAGAACTAGCTGATGCTAGCTTAGCAAGCTGTCACCGATCTGGGTCACGCCTGCTGCATGTGAGGAGTGTGATGAATTGAGATGAGGACAAGATTGTCAGCCTGTTTTGGAATCATCATGTCTGTCATAACTGTATTGTTGAAAATCACACAAAGACAAAATGTCCTCCTCCTCCTCCTCCTCCTCCTCCTCCACTGCTGCTGTTAATTTGCCCTTGAGCAAGGCACTTAACCTGTAACCTTGTGTCATTTGGTGAAGGATCAGCAAAATAACCGCCGAGTTCCTCTGCACGGTTCCCTCTTGAATCTTGTTTACAGATCAACAGATCAGAGGCCCTGTTTATAAACAGATATAAAACACATATTTATCTTGTCCTGCACTTGGATTCTGCATTTACACCTGGTGTTGAAATGTGTCTCCTGATCTTGGCTGTAGGTTATTCTGCTCAGTATGCAGATTAGTTAGACTGATTTGTGGAACACCCCAAATCGAGGGAGGTAAGGCTGCCAGGCTGAGCTGTTATTACTGCTCCTACTTGACACTTTCGACGGGCTTGTTTAAGTTGCATGAAGAGGTGGAGATAGACGACCTTTGAACTTCCATCCATCCATCCATCATCTCTACACCTTAATCCTCACTAGGGTCATGGGGGGCTGGAGTCTATCCCAGCTGACTCAGGGTGAAGGCAGGTTCACCTGGACAGGTAACCAGTCTATCACAGGGCTACACTTAGAGACAGACAACCAAGCACACTCACATTCACACCTACGGACAATTTAGCATCACCAATTAACCTCAGCATGTTTCTGGACTGTGGGAGGAATCCGGAGAACCCGGAGAGAACCCACGCTGCACTGGGAGAACATGGAGACTCCACGCAGAAAGATCCTCACCGGTACTCAAACCGGCGACCTTCTAGCTGCGAGGCGACGGTGCTAACCACTGAGCAGTCCACCTTTGAACTTGTCATACGATTTCGTTCTTCAGAATGGACTCATGCTGTACTGATTGGATTTACACCTGCTTATCTCCTCCAAATCCAGTTTTTCTCATGTGTTTGCATTACCAAAATGGTTTGGTGCCAAAATGGCCCAACCCAGGTAGGCCAGAAGAAACGACTTGGCCCCAGTATGGTATGAATGACGCCCTGGGGTCGGCCAAAGTCTGGGTGCTTGAACTGCACCGGGTCTGTATCTTAACAAGTTCACATGGTCCATAATGAGTCTGAATGTAGCTCCGTTTGACAATTCTCAATCCGAACTGGCCCAAATACACTCTCAACATGTAACCACATATAGGAAGCATTACCAGGTCAGAACTGCGACCCAAACACAGCCAGTCTTAAGCTTGCCACCAGGATTCTGACTGCACTGCGTTCTGCACACATCTTCACCTGTATTTAAGCGTATATTTCCCTTAGCCAGACAACTTATCCAGGCACTAGTCATTTGATTCAACCAGGGCCAAAAAACTACATATATATTGATACTTAACTTTGATTTATACTTCTGTGTTTAATCTACACTATAACCAGAAATACAACCACACATTGCAACAAGCCAGACCACAACTAATGAGATTGGTCCGCTTGGCAATAGCATGATATGCTTACACGACATAAAGATTTGGACAAAGATAGTGATACCATGAAACAAAATGTAATAGGCTGTAATTGTATCTGGTCAAAAGTCAAACAAGATGGCCAGCGTGGTGTTTGTTCGTGGCTCTGCCAATCCATCCGTAGACTCAATCGGTTCCGACATATTCTCCCTTTTCTGTTTTGAACTAATGTTGTTAAAAGTAACTGTTCTGCTGTTTATGAGCTTCATCTCCAACATGATCTGCTCCATTTGAGCCGCCATTGTCTGAAATAGAAGAAGAGAGTCAGTACGTACTGACAGAAACCCACAGAAGGGTATAAGTCAAGCTTAAACCAGTTTCTAGGGTGGCATGTACACCTGGCTTTGTGGAGCTGTTAGCCATTAATGGACACAGAAACACACTCAAACAAGTGTTTGCTCAAGCCTCATACCTGCTTCACCAGTCGTCGGACCTGAGGGCTGCACCACGAAGCAAGTTTAACATAGCCAGGCTTTCTTTACGCAAACCGGCTCAACAAAACTTAAACCCCACTACAAGGTGTCAGAGCAGTGGTTACGGCTTTCGTTGTTAATCAAGACTTCCTTCTTCAAACTCATTCACATAAAAAAGGAGAATTAAATGCATCATGTGACTATTCTGGTAGATTAATCGTAGCAGCCGGACTTGCTTGAGGTTGTTGAAGACATTTCACCTCCAGATACTTAGATAGAAGTATCTGGATCTCCCAACTAGTCAGTCAGAGCTGATGAAGCCTCTTGGATGAGAGGCGGAATGTCTTCAAGGAGCTCAAGCAAGTCCAGTTGCTACGATTAATCTACAGAAACAATCATGACCTGGATGACTGAGAATCTTCACAGACAGGCATCATGTGACTCTTCTTTTGCACAAAAACGTGCCGATGGTGTACGTCCTGCTTCAGTCAACCTGATCTAGCCAGGTTAAAAACACGAGCCACTTTCATGACGTTGAACATTCGCTGTCAGTGAGAAGAACAAGGAACAAGTGCAGTTCAACAGATGGTATCGAGGTTCTCCTGCAGAGGAACAGCCATCTTGTGCACGAGCGTTACAGCATAACCACGTTCGATTCAGTTTGACAGATTGTTATGCGGATTTTGAAAATAACAGTCAGTCATGGACATCAGCAGACGCATTAGGATTTAACGTACGGTTATCATGCATCCTTACAGCCACAGTTGACTTTAAAAAAAACTGCACGTTATACTTTTATAAAAACCGCTTTATGTGTGGGTTTCATGGTTTTTGTTGTTGGCCCTTCGTCTACATGGGTTAGGACACTTTTCCAGGTTGCGCCAGTCCATCCTGGTCAAAGACATGTAAACTTTAAAGTAAAAAAAAACAACCAACTATTCGCTGCGTCTATGAATTGCCACGAACTCGTTTCCTTTCATCCCCGCAGAAACTTCACTCTCAGTTTTCTTTCTATTAAAAACCGTCAAAATGGCTGCTCTCCCAGCCGTGTCCGGTCGAGCCACATTTCACTCCAGGGGCTTGTAATTGAATAACTTCCTCCCTATAAAAGCAATTGTACTGTTATTATCTTCTTAGGGCCCCATTTGTGTGGAGTGGCACTTAGGAGCAGGATAGTCAGAAGGACTAATCTCATATTTGGATTTCTTAGTCATCAGATTCTCCAGCGGCGGCCAATGTCATTTCTGCGCTCCTGCTGCCCATTCCAGCCGGCGTGATGATGATGGGGTCGCAGTGACCCCCCGACTGATGAGCCTCTGAGTGTGTGTGTTACAGTATTGGCAGGAGCTGGCTCATCAATGAGGTCACTATCGAGTGTGTGCGCGGCGACGCTGCCGGTGTGTGAGGTCATTTAGCACATTCTCAGGGTTTGCAAGAGGAGGGGGGATCTGTCGAGATGTCGGACAGGGGAAAGTGAATATGGATGAGATTGATGGACTGCCAGGAGGAATTATTTTCCCCTGTTGATCAATGCCGCCCAGTTAAAACCTTGTGATTTGATTAGGTTTGACCACTTAGCTAATCTCCCTCTTTGATTTCATGTTAAGCTCATGCAAAGAAAGAAAACAGCAAACCGGAAGTACAGCGGTGCAAACAGACTTCAGGATATTTCTGGTGTATTACAACTTATTTTGTTCATCATGTAGGCATCACGGAGATCATTTCTGAGACCACTGTGGTGTCGCTGCAATGCTGCCTGACAAATCTGAACGTTTGTGTTGTTTTTGTATCGTTGTAGTCGCTTTAAAGGCAAACCGGTCTCTGGTTCTAACTCACAAATGTGAGAATACGTTGCTCGTCATTGGGTTATATCATAATAAAACAGATGTCTTTGGGTTTTAGACTGCTGATCTGTTTTTAAAAAAAAGAAAGCTATAGGAAGACATTATGCTGGGCTCTGGGTTTTTGTAATTTTTTAAATTTTTAGGAAGAAATCTTGGTAGAGAAATCAAGAACTTAAGAGTATAAGATAAAAGGTTAGTGTTGGTGCTACCCTTTATTTGGTGCTAAAAAATCAAACATGGGTACATCTGAAATGTCAGCAGGTTAAAGTTTAAGCAGAAAGTTGTCTGATCAGATCTGTAATATAATTGGTCTGTACATGTTACAAACAAGTCCTTTTTTCTTACCATTAAAGTCTTTAGAGCCAGTTTTTATTGAGTTTATTCAGAGTAGTGTTAAAATGACAAGATTTGGTGGCGGTCACGTGGTATTCTATTGTTGAGTCCATTGTTGATGATGGCATCAGTGCTTTGCCGACTTTACTCTCAACCCAAACAGTCAAACGTGTATTTATGTCGACATACTTCTGTTGTCGTGTATCAGCTGTAGCAGGCTGGTAGAGATAAGCTGCAGACGCTGTGTGGATTTCATTGATCCAGTTCGATGTGTTAACTCACGCTACATATTTTAAAGAACCCGTATGAGGCAAGGTTCCACTTTGTCCTACAAGCATGTAGGGACGGTGGCTGCAGCTTCAGCATATAAACGTGAAAGGACGTCTCTAGAGCCAGTGTTAGGTTTGAATGTCCTGGACTGCTGTAGAAGCATGGTGGGTCAATGGGACGAAGACCTGCTCTGTCTGTAGATATGATGGGATCTTTTTGACAATTTTCAGGTAATTATACACTTTTTATACACGATAATCTTTAATTGGCTAATTTAACTGGGGAATCTAAAACAAAGGTACAGTCGATAATCCGACACTAAATGTAAAACCTTCTTTTATGTCGGATAACAAGGCTGTTGGATTGTCAAGACGGAGGTCCAGATACAAGGAGGGCTTGATGCTGGAAGGATCATTAGTTGTTAATATTTATTGGTCATAGTTGTTATAATAACTAGTAGGGCTGGTCCTAATAGCACTTTCTGCTCTCTGGATATTCAGGTCCAATTAATGCTGAATATCAGAATATTCAGCGCAGTCGGGGGACACTTCCACCCCGGGGCAGCGCTCTGACGGGGTGGAAGTGTCCAGAACACACAGGCAGTACTTGGCTGCTGATGCTAGTTTAGTTAGCGCTCACACTTCTGTTTCCTCCATCCTGTGGCGGCGGGGGAGTGGCAGATACGCTCCACCGTTACCATCCATGTTTACTTCCGTAAACACTGAGCACGCTCGCTGCGTGTGACGTCGTCGTGTCCTCTTCTGTGCATGCGGGACACTTTTGGGTCGTATGAAGTTCACACAGCAGATCACATACAAGTCGCATTTAATTGGAAATGTGAACGAACTCACAAAAAAAAAATCGGATTTGGCAAAAAAATCTGAATTGATCATCAAGTCCTGCAGTGTGAACGTAGCCAATCTGTGGGATTGTTCAGTCAGATAATACGCCGTCATCCTGATTGGTGACATTAAATGTCATGTTGGAGTCAGAATCCAAGGCTGTCGCTATGTTAAGGCTGTTTTTATGGGTTCTGTTGGTTTTTCCTAAAAAACTGTCGGATAGCAGGTTTAGGATTGTTAAGGGTCGGATTATTGAGTCACGACTGTATATAATGAAGTGCGGATTAATGTGTTGTTACACCCCCAATGCAACTACAGTCTGAACACAGATGCCTCCATGTTTTGGTCTTGGGCTGCTCTGACAGGAGCAGGAAGTGGCTGCAGTCACTATTTAATATCCAGTTGGTTTCTGTTCATAGAGGCCAGATCTGCACCTTTTTGGCCACCGGCTCAGTCCTCCTGCTCGTCCCGGGGGTCAAAGCTGTCAGAGGGCACGCTAGACGATGGGTGTCAGACTAAATAAACGCGGGGCAGCCGGGCTTATTTGTGTGGTGTTAACAGTCCGACCACCACGCCGCCGTAACCTCTCCGAAAGAGCCCTTCGTTCACGACGAACCGCAGCCAAAGACGAGCAAAAAGAGCAAACGGTTCCCACAAAACTGAAGGATTTACAGTGAAAATATACATTCAGGATAGAAAACACATGTTGTGTGTAATGTGGGTGTGTGTTCAGGCAGACACACAAAAACACACACAATGAAAACAGCTCACGTGGGTTCCAGCCAGTATTGATCTTTTAACATAGGATTATACAGTCTGGCTCTATAGGCTTAGCGGCCTTTAATTCCCTCACAGAATAGATAGACTGACTTTGGCTCTATACATATCTGGATCAATGCAAATCTGCTTTCGCCCCAGCGGTTCAATTTTAAGCGAATTCCATTAGCCATAAGTAAAAGTTTTCTCGGGTAATGTGATTAAGGAAGAGGGGGGTCCTCACCGATGGAGTCTCTCTGAAAGCGGTGAAACGTTTCTTTTTTTTTTTTCTTTCCTCTCCCCTCCTTCCTTCCTCTTCCTCCTCTTCTTCTTCTTCCATCTCGCTCCGTGCGCCTCCCTCTTTGTCTTTTTTTGCCCCGTGACCTGCGACGTTGGCGGCGGCGGCGGACGAGGAAGTGACGATAACGCCGAGAGACTAACAGGTTGTGATGCAAGGACGCGCACACATTAGCGGGCAGATGCAGAAGGCTTGATTGATTATGGTTTTTAGGAACTGACATTTTCCTGTCTTCAAAACTGCACTTTTACTTCTGTCGCCGTCGAAGAAGAAGAAAACCCTGAAGCAGCGTTTTGATTATTGGGTCACCCTTTAGATCTGTTTTATTGCTGTAAACTCAATATCTGAGGATGTTAGTCATACAAAAGAAGGAATAAACTGGATTTCTGAAACTTCTTTAGTATTTTTGTCGTGTTATATTGACTCAGTATTAACAGGAGACACTACAACTAATAAATATCACCACGAAGTTCATTACTTATAATAAGATAATGACTTTTATTTTATATTAAGAGGAATACATCTGCCAGTGAGATGCATGTATCTAAAAACGCCCTAATTTCCTTTTCCAGAACAGAAACCTGAACATTGGATAAAGTCAAAGTCGACGTATTTTGTAGGGCAGGTTTTGGGATTCTACTTTTACCAAGTTTTTATGAGTGAAATATTATATAAATTAAGCTCTAACTGATAAAAACCTTCTTAAAACCCTTCACCACATCGATAGGTGGATGTAAATGCTACTGAAGATTTGTATGGAAAATAGCCTTTAAGGGTTTGTATAGAAGTAAAATCTGAAGATGCAAACAGACAAAGAACACCTAAAAGTGTGTTTCTTCTCCAGGAGTCTGATGGCAGCAGAAAAGGAGGGAACCAGATGTTTTCGGCTGCAGCTGTGAGTGTTTAAATAATTTTAATTAACATTTTGCCTCCAAAAATGTCTTCCCAATAAACAGCAGACCTGTATAAAGCAGACACTGTGACTGGGTTTTATATTTTAGATTAATCATGCAGATATTACAGATTATAGATTCTTTTCTGAACCTACATATAACAGAAAATATGCAGACAGCAAATGCAGGAAGAGGCACAAGTTAATGATACAAGAAGCACAAAATACTGCTTCGTATTTAATATTTTTCACAGTTAATGGTCTGAGTTCAAATTAATTCATTTACTTGCCTCTTATTAATTGTTTAAATTTGAACAATTTGAAATTTCAACCAGTCAAATCTTGTGACTATAAATAAATGTTTTCACTAAACTGTCAGTATTTACTTTATGATTAATCGATGCATTTTGTTTTTCTATTTCCTACTTTTACTATATTATATTTTCAGTCCTTTTATCTGCATATATATGTGTATATATGTGTGTGTATATATATATATATATATGTATATATATACATCAGTACATATAGGCTCACTGGATGCTATTTTTAGATGCACCAGCGAGTCCGTTTCAATCTAACATCACAATCGTGCCTCAACATGCGTCCTTACAAGGCTCCAGATGTTAGTTTAAGGTGGTGTTGTGTTTGGCAAAATTACATCGAGTCTTTTCCATGAACATATTTATGTGCAGAATCTTAGAAACACCTTTAAATAGTGCAAAATATACAATTTAATCAATCTATTGCAGTGGCAGGCATCTTAATAGTAGCTGATCATCATGTTAAAAAACATGATGTAGGTTTTTTAATCGAGTTTTTTAAATTATTGTGTTGGACACAGATTAAAAACAGAATACGTAAAATGGTAAAAACTTAATATTTTAACAACTGAATGTTAGAAAACGTTCTAAAATCCAGCGCATCCTGCTTCTTTTTTCTCGCTGCCATATTGTCAACTTAGTGACTGACCAATACGTGATATTTAATAAAAGCTCGGTACATCGGTCTAACCTCGTTACGTACACAGCAGTAGATGGGACGCTCACAGGACGACTGATGTCCACTGATTGGCCCTAATGCATCTGGGGGGGAATAGGCATGCAACAAAAACACACACACACACACACACAAACGATTCCAAACATTGTCCTGAGCACTAAACAGAGAAGCTCCCAGCAGACCCAGCTCTACCTGCAACAATAGCTCGGCTAATATTAGAACAAGAGGCCGTGATTCCTCCCCGTGTCCACTCTCGTCCCTAACGTGATTTTCTTTTCTTTACAGTAATTCGCTGCAGGGCGACGGCCTCGCGCTCTGTGCGGAGCGGCAGCTGTCTGTAAATGCACAGCCAGCGTCTTTGTTGTGTTGACGGGCAGGAAGGAGAGGTCACTGTCTGTCAGCCGCCGGCTTTTGTTCGACATGTCAGTGAAAGTGCAGCTCGACTGATTGTTGAATGTTGGGAATGCACGTCTCCATATGGCCCGTATCGACGTTGGTGTTTTAACGTCTAGTTTATGTTTTGGGGCACATGAAACACACACACGCTTGGTTTTTATAAGCAAACACCAAGTCATTCTTGTTTATTTAAATCAATAATCAAGTTGAGAGCAGCTGCCCGACACCAGCGTGCAGCCGTGGTGTTGCTAGAAGTAGGACTTTGTGTTTCTCAGTTGTGTTAATGGCACCGTTTCCTGGGTCGAATAGCTCCTCAGTGGCAAAGTAATCGAGTAGCAATATTTCTGAAGAGACTAAAGCAGTAGATCTAGGAATCAGTGTGAGGCTTTGTTGCTCAGTCCTGCTCTAAATCCAACAGAAGTCACTGATCTCAGCCCAGAACCAGTCTGGACCACAACCTTTAAAACAGCAAGCTTCACTTTTACGATCTGGTTTTTATATTGACTAAACAAACCACACATAGCAGGTTAATTATTGAGCCTTAGAGCTGCTTGTAGGTGGATTCTGTTGCCTCTGGACACGGCCGGACCAGCTTTTCTGCCATCTGCACCATCGTATTCATTGTACGGATGTAAGAATCGTATCAATCTTCTCTTGGCAAAACAAAAAAAAATGAATAAATATGAACACTTCTTACTTTGGTTTAGATTATTTTGAAGCTGCTAAAACATAATCATTAAAAATTAATCACTCGTTAATCACTACAAGCAGGAAAATCAATGAAATTCAGTGACATGAAGCAACAATAAAGCATCGAAAGTTATGTTCACAAAATAATCCATTTAAAAAATATTTTCCCATGCAAATTACAATGACAGGGCCTTTAACCCACATATAAATAATTCTATTTTTATAGGAGTATAATAGTAGAAACGATGCACACAGTGATGGCTCATAGCAGAGCGGTTGAGCACGTTAGATTATTTTATTTATAGGTTAGTTAACGTGTGCGTTCACTGTTTCCCTTCTGTGGTGAAGTCAGTTTTATATTTATGGACTAAAATCACACATTTGTAGCAGATAGTTTTACAGTTTTAATATTAGGAAAACCTTCTAGGTACAGCACTGTATGTGTGTATGCCTCCTAAAAATGATGTTTGTGCATTTATAGAGCCAGAAATCGTCTTAGACACAGACTTGTTAGGTCACATTATTATTTCTTCTTTGCAAACATGATTGTAAATTTTATTAAAGTGGTAGAAACTAGACGTGTGAATCTCTGGACTTATACCTAAAACCCACTTTTTGTTTTGTAGAATATTTATATTAAGGCCTTTATTAAATATTCTGCTTTATTTATATTATATTGTATTTTAACTATTTTTTAAAATCTGTTTTACTGGTTTGGTTTTTCACAAATTTACTGGTTTTAAATTCTCTCTCTTCATTTCTAATGAGAGTTAATCTTAAATATCATCACTGTTTGTATTTATATTGTTTTATTATCAGCTTTTCTCGAAAACATTTTGTTCCTGATGACTGAATGAAGAAAAAGTTTTTGCTCCAGTAAAAACTTTTCACTCGGTCAAACACGGGTTAAATATCAGCTCAGTGTTTTGTGTCTTGATTCCCTTTTTTTTTCTTTCTTTCTTTCTTTCTCCTTCTCTTATTTTATCCCCCCATGCCTCTCTTTCACTCCCCGTCTCTCAGTATTCATCTGACGAGGCAGTGAGCTGCAGCGCTGCAGTAAAAACCTGTCTAACAAGCTGCTGACAGCGTGCTGAATCAGGGGCAGAAGCAAAGAAAACCGTGGAGATGGATTTAAGTATGCCCCTCGTCATTAGCCTCAACATAATCAAATCATTTTACTCATTCAGAAGTTCTCGAGGGCCGGCCGGGGATGACGAACGCTGTCGAGAAGGTTTCATTCTCCCCTCAGTCTGCTCTGCCAGGAGAGCTGCCTGCTGTCGCTGCTGCCAAACAAGGTCACTTAACAGCTTTTAATTGTTCCTGTCTGCTCGCAGACGCTTGGAAAAATGTGCTGGCACCGATCTGAAAGAGAGGAGGAAGCAGGTTTTTAGAGGGTTCATATTTTCAGGCGGAACTAGAAGCAGAAAGATTATCTACGACTTAAGGAATGGAAACAAAAAGTGGATTAAAAAACATTTTCTGTTCCCATTTTGTTACCTTGCAGCCCTAAATGTCTACTTTAAAACGTAAAATTGATGTTTTTACTACAGCAAAAGTTAATTTTGACATCTGCTGGTGAACTGTTCACACCAGATGTTTCTGTTAAAATGGTTTTATTTTTCTCACAGTCACCACTTTTGCATTAAAGAAAACATTTGCAGATGTTTGTCGATGTGCCCTATTAGTCAGAAACTTCTCATTTAGTATTACTATATTTTATTATTTATCGTACAGTAAAGTATTTAAGCAACATTTAAATCTGCCTAAAACAGCATCATTGTGTGTTATTACATGTTAATAATGCAGCTTAAAATAACGTGTTTATAGCATTTTATTTCGTTGTGAGGCATCATGTACCTTTTCTGATCCTCTGTAGGAGACATTCAAGGTGAAGACGAGGCGTCCAGAAGAAACAGAAAAAATGTTTTTAAGGTCAGTAGAGGGTGAAATGAATGCAGCCGGGTCTCTCCTGTCCTCTGTGACTCTTTCACAGGCCCAGAAGTGAGTTCTGTCCTCGCTGCTGTGGTTTCTCCTGAAGGTCAGGAGGCTTTTCATGCTGTTATCGCCCCCTAGAGGTCCACGAGGGAACAACACAGTCAGAACCGGTATCTCCCAGTCCAGACACTTTCCTTTCATATTATATAAAGGTTCACATGTGCAGTTTATTTCTTGTACGTTTAAGCACCTTTTATACACTGATTTTAAACAGGGCTTCACTAAACATCCACCTGTGTGCCCAGTTTAATGTAAAGAGACGTCCTCTGTCTCTAAATAATACATGAATTATGTGCTTGATGGTTTTCTCAAAGCAGCATCTTGTCTGTTTTGTTCATATATGAATGAATGAATGAAGAATGTTTTATTAATGTTTCATACACGAGCCTAAAAGAGTGAAAATAATAAAAAAAATCCTATAAAAGTAAAAAAAATCATAATAAAAACACTCATAAGCACATCACGCTGAGCAGAAAATCTAAATAAATTCTTATTTTAAAAGTCCACTATTTGTTGCTTTTCAGGATTTTTAGTCTAATCTTAAAGCTGCTATCATCTAAGACTACCTGTAGGTCATGAATTCACCGTCGTGGCTCAGATGGTAACGCTGGTCGTGCACTAAACGTCCACTAAACTAATACATTTGTTGACTCCAGCAGCTCTCCAGCCGTCGGTAAAAACAGTCACACACTGCAGCTACAACAACCTCCATGCTGCATTTTGGCATCTTTCAGCTGTTGGTTTTCGCTCTCGCTGCTCTTAAGGGGTCATTTTTAGAGAAAATGTGATAAAAAGCCACAAAACCAACCAGTCAGTTAACAGCTGCTGAACAAATGGAGCGTTTAGAGATGAAGTGAGACAAAACTCTAAATATTAGATCATGTTTGAACATGTCTGCTCAGTATGTACATGAGCTTCTGTTTATTAACACATTTGACATGTAAAGAATACTAACGACACCTCTAAGTAGTAAACAACAAACTTTCACTTCAGGGACTTACTGAACCATCTAATGGAAAATTAGCTTTTTTTTATTCCTTGATAGTTTGTTCAGATAAAACGACAGTGAACCTCACAGCCCATTTTTTCCAACTTACACAGTTTTACTGATTCCATTAAACTTAGAATCCATTGGAAGAGTTCTGTAACTAAAGATCTTTGGCTTTTTATCGTATATTATTTTATTTTTTTTGGTAAAACACAACTCTTGCACAGCTGATTTACATCTGTGATCTGAGATAACAGAGACATTTATTTCAGGCCCAAGTATTCGTATATTTATTCATTTGTGTTCTTTAATTTTCAGTATTTTTGATCGCTTTTCTGCAAGTTTAAATAAAAGCAAACTTTAATATAGTTAACATGATAATAGAAATTCATTCTGTATATATACACGACATGTGAACCTCCTCACGGATAAACCTTCTTATCCCACAGAGAACTGTGCAGTTTTCTCCAAATAAACACCTTCCTACGCAGCCCCATGTACCGGATAACAAGCCGAATGCAGGTTACGAGTGTGAGCTGTGTGTGTGTGTGTGTGTGTGTGTGTGTGTGTGTGTGTGTGTGTGTGTTGTATCACAGTGTGTGTCTGAGGTCCGTGGGTCCAGCTGTTGCCGTTTGTTTGTGTTTGGTCTGAGGCCGCGGGGTCCGGCCGGCTCAGTGACAGATGTGCGCGGCTCTTTAACGCCCCTCGGCCTCTGAGAGATATATGGTTCCCCGTAACGTTTGGTTCCCGTGAAGTCGAGCTGTGTGTCCTGAGCTGCCCGCCACATCAATTCATCAACACCGGCGGCTGTCCGATTCACATGTGGCGTCTCCTCCAAAGAGTGTGTTAGTGTATCAGTGTGTGTGTGTCAGTGTGTGTGTGTCTTTGGTGTACAGACTCGGCACATGATCCTTCCACCCAACCTCCTGCCCTCTGTGCATTGTGCGCCACCTCCAAGTTAAATACTGACTCCACAGCAGATGATACACAACAGCTGCATTCAGACGCAACTGCTGGCGTATAGGATTCAAGGATTCAAGGATTCAAGGAAATTTATTTGTCCTGCCAGCTCACATTCACATGTTTGTGGTACGAAATTAGTACTCAAGGTCCTGTTTCTTTTAAGAAAAAGCCTAATAAATAATAAGTAAAATAAAGCAGGAGCAAAATATAAGTAAAAAAAAAAAAAAGCAACAATAGAGTGTGGTAAAAAATAAAAAAAAACATATGTGTAGAAAAACCACAATTAGTTATGTAGCAGTGAGGTAGATTGTAGTATTGGTTGGTTAAAATATTTCACATATATGGATGAAGTAAGCACAGATAGATGCCAGGTAACACCGGGGAAATGAAAACAGCCAAACAAAAAAAAAAGGAAGAAACAAGAGTGTGAAAGAGGTCAAATCAAAATTAGATCAAGATATTTATTTTCATCTGACCACATGCACACTCAGAATTCTTCCAAAAAAACAAAATATTTTTATGATGATACATGAAATGTACAAATCAAAGTGAAATTGTTCTAATTGATTTCTTTTATTTCTTATACATGGAGCTAAGATCTCCTGCAAACTTGGCCAATGAAGTTGATTCTGATTCTGAAATCTCTAAGAGTTTGTGTTTCAAGATCAGATGTCTTCAAATAGGAGCTGAGAACCTTAATTAAAAAGTAAATTTGCAGGAAAGGAATCAGTCATTAGGAGAACATGCACGGTGCAGGTGCTGGACGACAGCAACCTGCACAAAACGACGAATAAATACGTGCACACTGCCCTCTTGTTCCTATTCTATGGTCCTGTCAGTGCAGAATTAACTGGCAGCAAGATCGCTAAATGACGGCAATAAATATCTCGTGATGATGATCAGATCCAACAGAAAGCTGAGCTCACTAAAGTGGGAAGTGCATGAGCTAAAGCTGAAGTAAACGTACACTTCATGGCTGTTTTTTTTTTAAACATACGTTTTGTGTAAAGCTGTAATAAGTTCACCAAACGCCAGATCTCATACCTGCATAGTGACGCGCTCACAAAAGCCTGAGTCCCATGTAGGACTTTGCTAAAGAGAAGAGTGATGATTCAAAGGAAAGGAAAAGAAATGACATTTATTACGAGCCGGCCCTGATGATTCTGGTAAATGCAGCCATTTTCCAGACAGTCAGTGATAAACTGATGAAGCAACACATCATTTGTTTCGCTGGGCCACAAGTCAGCAAATTCTTTACCACCATGCTTTTGTAATCTTCAGAAGTCCCCCCACATCATTTATTTCCAACCAACTAAAAGCCAGTGATGGCAGCGTTTGATTTTTAGCCCATTTTCCAGATTAGAATCCAAACCAATAAAGCACGGCCCGGCCTCTGTTGTTTTTTTCCCCCAATTATTTATTAAAATCAAGGCCCGAAACTTTATCCCATCTGCTTAATTTGCTGCAATTTTCTCTGAATTAATCGTTAATGTCATGGTCGACCATATTAGGTCCCATTTGTGCGACAGCGCACGGCAGCAGACGTCACTAATTCTCTCAAACTGTCCTAATTTATTCATTAAATTGTCCAATTCTGCTACAAGAGGCCGGTGGCTGTAAAGAAATTAATTATGAAGCGACAATAAATTATGCGTCCAGGACTGGAACAAACGTCTGATTACAGCTTAATGATGTTTTATTGTTTCGTGTGAGGCCAGAAGTTTATGAGACGGATGTTAATTTTACAAAAAAAAAAGCAAAACTAGTAAAGACTTCTTACATTTCTGAACTATTGAGGTGATTTTTAGTAAATGTTGAATGACTATTTACAGAATGCAGAAGAGAAAAGGTGCTTCATAGCTTCCAGACACAGCTCCTACCAATGATTTATTAAATGCTGCTGATTGAGCTAAAAGCTGTTATTTATGAAACTATTCCTGTTGATTAAATTGACTTTTTTTCTTTTCTTGCATTGGTTATGATTTGAATTAAAGCGTCCTTTGTCAGGTGTTTGTGTTTTGAATTAGGGCGATTTAATATCCATATTAATAATTTAATGCAGCTGCTGCGGTGATGATTTGTCAAGTTGCTCTTTAGCTAAAGATGGGAGTCAATGAGGTTAATCATTTCTCCACCGGCTCCTCCGCCCGGCCGGCCGATCTTTCTTCGTTAGGGCCTCCATCCATCCGTCACGGGGAGCAAAAGCCTCCAAATCTCTCCGAGATTGCCCGACAGTTTTTCAGCCTCTCCCTCTGCTTACACTCAAAACAATCATCAGAGAAGATAAATATGCACGGCCAATGCGCGGCTATCGTAAAATTGCCTCTGTTCCGGGAACGGCCACCCCGATCCGTTCCGCTCTATCATCCGTCCAATTGACAGGAGAGGCCCAGTCCGGCGGGTTGTGGACAAACCGCGGGGGGCTGGCGAGCCTCGCCGCGGCCGGCTTCGTGTCCTGATGTCTTCCTGGACGCTCAGGGGGGCCGCAGCTGCTCGTCAGGGCTCCTCGTGCCTCTATTCTGTCAGTATCGGCAGCCCAAACTAAATAAAGATGTTTACTGACAGCCTAATGAACGGATGGACCCTGGTGATTTAACCTTGATGAATGGTCCGCCCAGGTGTTTTCAATAACGACAATAAGCACTGCAAGCCGCAGGCCCACTGATACTGGTATAATGCATTATTAGGCCATTAGAGGCAGGCCAAGAGAGACCACTTATGCACTGGCCTATCAATAATGCGGTGTCCTAGTCCACATTTGGGCCCGGGGAATTAGTCATACTGATATTCTATTTAATAAAAAAATCACAAGACGACGCATAAAGAATCTCATTACATTTTAACAGGGTTACAGTAACCCAGGAGGACTGCGAGTTTAATTTTCATAAGAGCATCCATTCCTCAATTATGTCAAGCAGAGAAAATGTAAATGGCAAATGGAATGCTAACAATATCTAACCAGCAGCGCATTGGCAGGAGAGGAGAGCGAAGGGGGCTGCGGCTCGCTCCCTGTGTGTGCGTGCACGGTTTGTGATCATGCAAAAAAAAAAAAAAACAAGGGAGAGAAGCTCACAATTTGCCACCAGTGTGCGTTAACCCACTCCCACCCAGTGGAACATGCGGAGGTGTGAGACCTCTGCAGGGAACAGGAACGTCTGCCGGGCCTCTTTAAAAGCTGAGAAAGAAATCAGACTGAAATCCATCACGTTGTTCTGCTTCCAATCTCTGGCAGGTTAAAGTCAAATAAATGTCTTTGCCCTCCATCAGTGACGAGCAGGTGACTGAGTGATGATGACAGATGAACGTCTAAATATGACTTTTGCACTTTGTGTTTACTCCGTTTGTAATTGTGATCGATACGTACAAGAAATAGAAAAAAAAAATCAAGACAGTCATACGTCATATTCTCTCAAAACATGAATCATCTCGTAGAGCATCAAACGGTCTTGATTCATCTCAGATAATCTTTTACATTTCTCACCATTTCTTGCCTGTTTTAAGCTACACGAGCTTTGTTTTGAGGTTTGTTTACTGGTTTCAGTAGGTTAGACTGCTGTTATATGGTGATTGGATGTTTATGCTGTTTTCAGTAGAACGTGTAAAATCTGGGGTCATGGGTAGCATTACTATGGAGCTAAAACTAACATGGTTGAGGTCATTTTTTGCATCGTTTTCTTCCACCAGTCTGTGGAGCGATATTTAAAGTGTCATCACTTGAGAAATAAAGCAGCTAGAGTCCTGAAAGTTTGCAGCCACATCGATATGTACACACAGTCTTCGATGGTGCAACCCTTCTTTAACACAAACCGGGTTGGTGATGGTGTAAATTTAGTCAATAAATGTCCATGTTTCTTTCTACTCCAATGTTCTACCAACCATAAGACCTTTATTATATATGACAGGGTGAGTTTTTGCACTTTAAAGCAGCTGCACTTCATTCGCACTGTTGTGTTGATAGACTTTCACACAGGAGTGGTGAGTGCACGTTGGACTGCATGATCTGATTTAAACTGTAAAGAACATATTAAAGTGGGTATATTATGCTAGGGCTGCAAGGTGGAGCAGTGGTTAGCACCGTCGCCTCGCAGCTAGAAGGTCCCGGTGAGGACACCCAGGATCTTTCTGCGTGGAGTCTCCATGTTCTCCCCGTGCAGCGTGGGTTCTCTCTGGGTTCTCCGACTTCCTCCCACAGTCCACAAACATGTTGAGGTTAATTGGTGATTGTAAATTGTCCGTAGGTTTGAATGTGAGTGTGCTTGGTTGTCTGTCTCTAAGTGTAGCCCTGTGATAGACTGGTTACCTGTCCAGGTGTAGAATTCAGTGAATGAACATCAAACTATTCCTTTAATATTTGTAACTCTAAAGCTTCGTCAAAGCTATGAACCGAATAATCGTACACGTGTGACATCATCTCTGTAAAACAGCACCTGTGTACATGTAAAGAGCCACAACATAAGACTCAATCAGGAGGAACACCAACTGCTCACTTAAGTTGAAATGATTGAACGATTAAGCGGCCATGTTGCCATCATGAGTCCTCCTGAGCAGGACACATGTTTCACAGGGAGACGCACACACAAACGCATCAGTATGTTCTGACAGCCTCACAGACACACACACACAAAGTCTTCAGTCAACTCGTTTGGTCAAAAACTCCAAAGGCTGCTGTTGAAAGGTGTCACTCAGCTCTCTGGCACCCCGACTCTCTCTCTCTCACACACAAGCTCACATGCTGTCGGCTGCGGTATTGGCATGCGGCTATCAGCGCTCGGGGGGCCGAAGCCGAGGGCCCCTGCAATAATAAACTGCTAATTGAAGGACTGCAGTGAGCAGAGAGGTGTTAGCGGGGCGCCCAGCCGCTGAAAGATCGCTGCAGCACGCCGGCCAGCCGAGGCGCTGAAAGGGCCGATTACACCTCTGCTCTGTACCTGGACCCCGCGTGAATGAAAACGCACACTTACACATGCGCTGCCTGGAAGAAATGTGCACTATCTTCAACTAAACCCCACCTGTTGTACAAGTATACAGATGTGCAGGCTGAAGGGAGGCACTGTGGGAGTGTGTGTCTACAGCTAACTGTCAAAACCTTCTCGTTTATGTTTGTATCCTACAGATCTGGATTAGGACCAAGGCTGCTGTGACGTCAAAATGTTTTGCTGACATGGTTTCTCCTGCAGCTAGTCGGGTGAGTTGTTCAGTTTCTCTTTCGAATCTTAAACCCTGTTGTTGTTGTTGTTGTCTCTGCTCCAGACAGGCCTGAGTCGAACCGATTCAGAACGTACAGCTAACGTTTCTCTGTCAAGTTCCTGCATGAACATAAGCTACCGTGACTCATTGCTTTTTTTTGCTTCTTGAGTGGGAACGACGGCATGTGTTTCAGCAAGTATCACTACTAATAGAGCAGTGAAGTCCACAGTGGGCGGAGGCTGTGGTGGACGGACGGGTCAACAAAACATCAGACTTCACCGTGGGAGGCTGCAGTTTGGTTGTTTTTTCACTTACAGTCAACACACCACAATCTGAGTCATGTGGCAGTTTAATCATTTAAACATTTCAGTTACTGTAACCATGGAAACAGAGGTCCTGTAAC
>NW_007578460.1:90944-101529 GCF_000690725.1 Stegastes partitus
GTTTCAAAGGTTGCTATGAGGAGCCAGAACAGGACGGTTGACAGGAGCAGCAACAGAAGCCAGAGCTGTTGGAGCTTAGAGAAAGGTCAATGCAGACTGGTCCGGCATTTGCATATTTCCAACGTGGAATCTACAACTTTCAACTCTGACGTGAATGTGGCATGAAAACCTGCCTCCTCGTCTCTTCCAACGTCTCTATTAAACAAACTGTAAAAAAGCCCTTAAAACACCACAACCACCACCGTCTCCACATCTTCTCCGGGCCTCTCCCCCCGTCGGCCTCCGTCTCACCCCCTCAGAGAATTAGCCCAGGGGCCCCGGGAGAAACAGCCCCTTATGCGGTGTGCATGAAGCCATGCAGAACACTCATAATCTTTTAATACTCGCACAGGCAGGAAAGATTAAACCATCAGGGTGTTGACAAGTGACAGGAGAAACTTGTCGAGTGTGTGAGTTCACATTCACACACTGCGAGCAGGGTCTCTGCACCCCCTCATCCTCCCCCTCCTCCTCCAAATGGTCAGCGGCTCTTCACCTTAATTAAAGCAATTGGCTTTCCAGATTGCTTCCCCAATACTCGATCAGGTACATCTGGAGCAGTAAGAGGCTTAGTCAAAAATCGCTGAGAGAGAGAGAGGGAGTCCTGGGTGAGGAGGGAGGAGAGAGAGAGAACTAAACACAGACACAGTGAGGTTAGGATTAGAAACAAAAGGACTGAGAGAGGCTGAGGAGGAAGTTGTACCAGTGAGCCTGCATGACTATTTATGTAACTTACATACGTGCTACATTTCTTTTTCCCCTCTGTTACACTTTTAAATGATATTCTAAGTTATTTTCTTTAATCAAAGGCATTGCTAAAGCATGCGATAAGGTCATTACAGTATTGATTGGGACAACTGCTGCACACCGGGCTTTGCTCTGCTGCTCTTATTGTGCAGATCTGTACATTTTTATAGTGGGATGTCCCAATCAAGGGCAGCAAGTTGGTTAGCACCGTTGCCTTGCAGCTAGAAGGTTGCCGGTTCACATCACAGTGAGGACACCCGGGATCTTTCTGTGTGGAGTCCCCATGTTCTCCCCGTGCAGCGTGGGCTCTCTCCGGGTTCTCCGGCTTTCTCCCACAGACCAGAAACATGTATGTTCCAATCATGACTTTTTTTTCGCCCCTGATCCCAAGTCATTGAAGATTGAGATCCGCCAATCCCAAGTCCCAATCAGTTACCATTTACCAAGTTAATACATACTTCAAGTACATTAAAGTCCATAAAGTGAATCCAGTGAGCAGTATGTGTTTGACACCTGAACAGTTTCTCTTCCCCTTGAAAGCGTTCCAGCAGGGTGTGTTCCTTTGGTGCTGCCTTTGCACAGCCGCTGTGGTGCAGTGACTGTTGGGCGGCTGTGGCTTCGGTGGTACAGCGAGTCGGTCAATGATTGGAAGGTTGGTGGTTCGATTCCACACTGTGTCCTGGTGTCCTTGGGCAAGACACTTCACCCACCTTGCCTGGTGTGAATGCGTAAAAGTGGATTGTTTGAGGTGGTGGTCGGAGGGGCAGAATGGCAGCCACGCCTGTGTCAGTCTGCCCCAGGGCAACCGTAGCTACCACCACCGGAATGAATAACTGACAGTGTAAAGCGACTAAATCTGATCAATGATTATTATTATTTTTAGGTGCTGTATCTAATTATTGAATGCACGTCTGTTTCTACCACCTGTCACAATACTCCGTGCAGATATTACAAGTGTTTTTCAGATTGATTCATTTTCCAATCTTACATATTTTCACACTGCACACATTGCAGCCAAGCAGTGCTACAAATCCTTCCTAGCTCCAGTGCAATAGGTGGTGGTTATTCATCTTGAAGCTGGTTTGCCAACCGCTTATCAAACCAAAAGAAGAGTGAAAAGACTTGTGCTCTGTCTCGACGACGCCTGTGTGACAGCAGACGTAAACAGAGGATCAAGGCTTAGGTTTGTGCTCAACGAAGCCAATATCTGTCAGTTAAACAATGCCTTAATGGATGATGATCCCAATTCCTATTTTATTTTATATTTTTATTAACATGTTAATGTCTCATTAGCTAGTCTTAACATTAACAATGACATTAACAAAAAGACAAGGTGATTTTTTTTTCCCATAGAAACCAAATTACGTCTGTAATTTGGGTAACAGTGTTTAAAAGACATATTTGAAAACACACAGAGGCCGATTTTGAAGGAGCTAAAAACGACCATGTGTGGGACTCTGTGTGAGGCTGCTTCCACAGCAATATAAATACGCTTTTTTTTTTTTAAAATTTGATCTGAGAATGTGACAAAGTGTGGCCGCTGTGTTTTCTTAGCGTTTTATTTTAGTGCGTCCTCACTTTTCCCTCTTTGGCACACAGTCGCTCTCGCTGCTAACTGGTCCATTATCCAGGAGGTCCCAGCTGGACGACTCTGGAGGTTTGTGTCGATTGTGGCAGGACAGTTCGAGTGTGTGTGTGTGTGTGTGTGTGTGTGTGTGTGAGTGTGTGTGTTGGGAGGCTGCAGTAGAGGGCGAGCAGGGCCCCTCTGGCATTGTGTAGGGTCTGAAAAGGAGGTCACTGATTATGGCTAATTTTATTACATGGACCCTACTCAGGGCTGGTTAGCGCCACACATCATATGTGTCCGCGTGCATATATTTGTGTGTGTGTGTGTGTGTGTGTGTGTGTGTGTTCATGGCTTTGTGGGCACCAGGTTTGGATGCTTCCTTCAATCCTCTCCTTTTCAAAGGTCTGTCTGAGAGTATTTTCGGCTTTAAAAACAAAGGCGGGTGTGATGCATGAGAATCCAAAGCGTCTACATCACACACACACACACACACACACACACACGGTTCTCCAACAATCCATCAAACAGACCTGCGCCACATATTAAGGAGGCGGGGAGCCAACACTAGCGCGGCTAACATGTGGCTAGCCTTGGTGGCTAAACCGCATCACCTGCGTGTCTTCCTGGTTGCTGCAGCTAATCCTCTGCTGACTCTGTCGCTGCTCTGCTTCATTTGTCTGCACAGCCGGCGTGGAGCAAAGCCCGTCATATGACTGCATGCTCTGCACATCGGCCTAATCATATGGAAGAGATGATCACAGGGCAGGAAATCACAGCACAGGGCCAAAGGAAACAATCTTTCTGCACTGGCTTAAGCCAATCATGTCCTCTCTCTCAACCCAGCCGCTTGGCCTCTCGCTTACCCTCCGTCTCTGCCTCGGCCTCCTTTTATTCGGCTCCTTGAACTTCACTTTGTCTGCTTCGTGGTCCTGGATTTGGACAGCTTGATTATATAGTCAGATTTTAACAAATATCCACATTCAGAGCTTTTTTTTTTTTGTCTGTTTTATATGTGTGTAAAATGAAAATGACTTTTTCGCTGTTATTGAAACTCCCATAATCATATTAAGTGTGTTTTTAAGAATACACAAGTAAGAAGGAAATCCCCCCAAAATCAACAACTATTGGCCTTTTTTTGATTTTTGCTTTAAAAAATGTATTTGTTAAAGGAAGATTCAGATTTATTTTCAATTTGGATCGTCTTCTAACAATTGTGGACGTTAAATATATATAATTTGAATTTTTACCTTGTTGTTTTCTAGATAAAAATTATTAAGAAGTGCAACTGGTATTCAAACTATGATGACATAATATTAGCTGGACCTGCAGAGGGTGATAAGACAAGAGATTAAGTCAGAATTTTCAGACTAAAGTAAGACCGAATGAGCTTTTATGCAAATTTTCAGAAACTGTGTTGTGTTTTCACTGGACTCTTTGCTTGTTGGAGAGGCCTCTGATACTATTAGGGGCCTAAACTTGATTAAAACATTTTCGTGGGTGTCTCTGAACCTTTCAAATCCGAACACGTCGCGCAGCTCTTCTGCTGTACAGAATAATTCATACACTGTGTCGGCTCCTTCACCTTCTTTCATGATGTGTGCTGCAGCTGGATAAATCTCTTTCCTACATTCTATTGTAAGAAAAGAACTACAATTTTATTATGCTGTATTTATTTTAATTGTTTTAGACAGAGTACAGGCAGCAGGTGCTCCGATGTCCAGCCTCAGTTTATCTCTCCATCAGCGGAGCAGCAGGTGAACTGGCCGACAGCTTTGTCCCGGGAAGGAAGGGATTCAAACGGCCGAGGTCAAGGTGCGCTGGTAATCCAGGCAGCTGTGTTACTAGGATTAAGATGAGGCCAAGGCCATCACTGTGTCCACCTTAAACAGGTGTTGCCATGACGACGACCCGGGAGTAAAGGCAAAGTTCCTGCATCTGCAGCACCTGTTGGGGTTAGAAAGAGAAGCGTTTATTCATAAACCATCGACTAATCGAAACAGAAAGCAAAAGTCTGTCTGTCTCAGAGGTCAGTGTGAATGTTTTTCTCAGCATCAATAGACTGAACATGATGTCTGTGCACGTCAGTTTGCTGCAGTTAAAGGTTTGAGCAACATCAACTTCAAAATTCAAAGCGTAACAGAAAAAGTTCTACATCAAAGAAGATGAACTTTGCATTGCAGCTACAAGGTGCAAAGTTTTGTGCTGCTCTTTGTTACAGCAGTAAAACTCTTTCTTTTACTTGGCTTGACATCATTGTGCAAGCGTTCAAAATCATTCTTAACATAAAATGGCGGTACAGAAATGGTGAATGCGTGAAGCGATGACATGCTGATCTCAGTCTCGTGGCTCCTGGTTTATTGAAATCACTGTTGTTTTGTTTTTGTTTTTTGGGGGGGGGGAAATCTTGTTAAATGTCTTTACTTGATGTGTGATGAACGGAGGCACACTTCAACAACAATCAGAAAGTTTGGTGTCGCCATGGAAACGTTGAGTCGCACTGTATCAGGAGTTTTTTTTATTTACATCTGGAAAAAGTTCGGCATGCAGAATTAAACATGAACAGTTCCTTTTTGCTGCGCAAGAACAGATGTGCTGACAACTTGATTTTCAAGGTGCCAATAAGTCTTGATCATCTCATAATTATGAGACAGTTTTACATGTTTGTTTTGAGTTTTATCAGAGCTGCATGGATCTCATTAATTATCAGCTATTTGCTTGTAATGATGAGATCGTTTGTGCATGTAGGAGCCTGACACGAGAGGTCTTTTGTGAATGCAGTGTAGAGCGTCACAAAAAAAGAAACGTGGAATCACTTCTTTAAAAATTACAGATTTGCAATCAAATGAAAAAAACAACTAAAAATGAGAAAAGTGTTTCACTGTCTGAGGTTTAAAGTCTTTTTTAACCCAGTTTTCATTATACAATTAGACCAAAAACAGTCTGTAAGGAGATCTAAAAACCAGCCAATCTGTCCTTTTTACATTTTACATTTTGATTTTTGTCCTCTCTAACACAAACACAAACCCTTTGTCAGCCGCTCTCTCTCTCTCTCTGTGGTCTGACTGATGTGGTGTCGCGGCCCCGGGGCCCCTGGAGAGCGCTAATTGAATTGGTTTCCAGAGAATACTAATGGGCCTTAATGTTGAGATAACTGATACTCAAACAACGAGTGATCATTGACAGCATGTGTTTCTGCTCCGTAATAAACATGTCACGGCGACACGGGGAGCCAGTTGGCCTCTAAATTAATTCCTCCCTCTCGTCCCGTCCCGTCCCTCCCCTGCTGCACACACACACACACACACACACACACACACACACACACACACACACACACACACACACATATGTAATTTGCTTGCACTATACTTGTTACAACCAATATAGCACCTGTTCAGTCCAGTGACAGACAGACTAAAGTAAACACCGTTGCCATCCCTAAAGCAAGACTAGAACATGTCCCCAATGCAAGAGTTTGAAATTAAAATTAGTTCTGAAAACCTTATAAACACCAGTATGTCTGCATGTAAAAAAACAATAATCCTGACAAAATATGTGTCACATATATAGGAATATTCTTTTTTGTGCCACTAATACAACATGGAGGTTATTTTAGTAAAACATGACTCATACTTTCCAGTCATTTTTTTAATCACAAACTACTGTATTTGACTAGAAACACATCTTCCTCTGGTTGTCCTTTGGTTGCTTTGGCATCGGGGTCCTTCAGTAGCCATAGCCTCCTCCTCCTCCTCATATTCCTCAGTTCTCGCAGCCATCTGGGAGATGTTTGTGCAGCAGAGACGACCTCAGCGCTCTAAAAAACTCAGCTTATAAATTCACACACCCACACACACACACACACACTGGTTGTGATGATTATGACGGGTTAAATGACAGAGATTATGTAATTGTGATTCTTCAGACAATGGGTCATTAAGAGGAGGATTCTCATTTCATAGCTGTGATCATTATTCTACTCCTTGTTAAGGCGAACGTATGGTTTCCATGTTGTGATCCGGCTGCAAGGAAAGTGTGCAAGCATACAAACTAAGCATGCACAAGAAAAATGAGCTCAATTCTTGTTTCATGCTGCATATTTAAGTCTTCATTTTTGTGCTGTATTCCACAGCTGCAGTCTGGCTCTTGTGAAGCAGTTGAAAATGCGGTTTTCTCTTTTTGATTTGTTCATGCAGCCAAACACAATAAACTAAGCAGCTCTTGTTGCTGTCAAGAAGTCGCCTTTTTTTTTTTTCCTCCAGTGGGCATGTCCTTCTGATGCATAGTTGTAGTATGTATTAAAATGAATGCAGGTCAGGACACAAACCTTTAAAGTACCTAAAAAAACATGCTGGTTGATGTAACCTAAACATCACCCATGGAAAAAAATCCAGAGAAAATTGACTGGATCTATAGAAATGACAGCAAAATGTACTAGATATAACACTTTATTGATATATATATAAAAAATAAATCAACAAAAAGTGATGTTCAACTACTTCATCAAACAAATAATGGTCTACACTCACTTGTGTTTGTGAAACATCAAGGTGGCAGTTCCAGTTGTGCATGATGATGCAAAAAACATATTTTAAATACAACTGCATCAGAGAATCAGCCTCAGATAACAATATTTGCACATCTCATGCCCTCCATCGGGCTGAATTTTTAGCACACATATATATATATATTTTTTAAATAATCTGGATGAATTTATACATGCATACGCAGTTCAAATGGGAGAAAATTCATTTTTTCCAATTTATCGTATATGTTGATATATGCTCTGAGGGCAGCTAATGCTAGCCTGCTGATGAAGCTACGATTTCAATGTTAAAACTATGTGAAGCATATCGATATATTATTTCTGGAATAAATCTCCATGTTAAATTTAATGCTCAAAATTAAAAACAAACAACCAAACAAACAAACAGAAAACAGTTATTTTATTGTTAACCAGAAAATCATTTTACAAGATAATTTTGAACAGCATATTAGCCAACATTAGCATTAGCTTTGATCTCTGTTAGATACTCTTGCTAATAGCACAACGCTAACAATCATCTACTTTCTTTAAACACGCAAACATTTATCCTGTCATGAAAGTAGTCAATAAAGTAACTAACAACAAAAATCCATTTGTTTTTATACACTAGTGGCAGAGAAGCTGTAGCTAGCTGGCTAGCTCTTTAAGCTAACTTTAGCTCCATGAGTCGCAAGAAAGCATCTGTTACTGTTTTTTTAAAAGGAGAAATGGACGTGTTAAAACTTTACATTGTGCTATAGCTATTTTATTGTAATATAATCAGTTTCTTCACATTGGTTCACGTTTTTGTATTTACGTAAACATGCCTGTTTTGACTACCAGCTAGCCGGACATGCTAACAACTGAAGTTTGTGTTAGAACACACTTTATTCCATTCCTGACACTTTCTATACACTGCTCTCGTGTTTTATGTTCATGACGAGGCAAAGTAAACAAAGTTTGCCACTAATGTGTAATTGCACAGTCACTGTTGGGGTTTAGCGACCAATAGGAAATCTATAAATGAGAGTGAAAAGAATCCAAAAATAGCATGTAGTCTGCAAAATCCAGTCATTAAAAGTATCACGCTGGGTCTGTTCTGGCCTTATTTCTGTGCTGGCCAGCTGTCTTTAATTAGCAGGAGGTCCGTTAAGCAACACGCTCCAAACGTCTTGGATAGACGCCGTTGTCAACCCCCAGCCACAACACTGACTCAGCCAAAAGCCCCCCTGACAGCACCCACCCAGCCACCCACCCACACTCTGGCCCGGCCAGAAACTCTGCCGTGCCG
This sequence comes from Stegastes partitus, assembly GCF_000690725.1. Taxonomy (NCBI): domain Eukaryota; kingdom Metazoa; phylum Chordata; class Actinopteri; family Pomacentridae; genus Stegastes; species Stegastes partitus. The sequence continues at coordinate 99,114 of NW_007578460.1, forward strand.
TGTTTGGTGTAAAAACAAATTCCCTCAGTGTAATCGCAAGCTGAGCTAACAGTTTTCAATGAGTTGTCCTTCACCGTTGTCCCGTCCAGCGACACCTCTGCGTTCCTGACAGCCCTGGCGACCACTCAGCCTCAGTTATTGTATTTCGGTTTGGCCCGGTTGCCTCGACTCAGCGGGGAGTTTGAGAAAATACCGCCGTGGTTGGCGAGGGAGGAGCGGAGGGCCTCCTGGCGGGTTGGAAATTGGGTATGATGATGAGAGATGTGGCATGCAGGGATGGATTTTTTTAATTCTTTAAATTTTATCCCATGCAATGTCCACATGTGCTGGCGGGTTTCAGGCGTGGCTTTGGACACATGAAATGGGGAAGGCACAAAGTCAGGGCGCTCCAACAATAACTGCGGAGGGTGGAACAGCAATAAGCATCGTGTCAGATGTGTGTGGGCAGTGGGAGAGCCTATTTGAACAAGGCAGTGGCGTTAAACCGGCCTGTGAAGCAACACAGTGAGAGTTACACGTTGTATATGTTCATATGATTATAAAAGGGAACCAGACAAGTGATGGGCCGAGCTCGAGAGGATTTTATGAAGTCAAGTGAGCAGCAGTGGAATGCAGCTCCGTACATTCAGTGGAGTACAAATTTACAGTACTTGGAGCTCACTCATGCTAAAATATGTGATGGGAAGTCATCAAAACTGCTCCAAATTGGCATAAATGTGATTTTTAAAATGCTATCACACCAAACAAATACATTTAAACTGCATTATGTAGGTTTTATTAACAGTGTTATTTGGAAAGTGAAACCAGCAGCTAAAATCTTCCTGATAAGTTGCTCTAACATAAAATTCAGGACAATCATTGTGCTTGATTTTAACATATGTTCAAATTTAGGTTGTAACCAGATGGCACATTTCTTCTAATCTAACAATTTACTTTATTCTAGTTGTGCTGCTGCTATGCAATAAGTGTGCTCATGTTGTTATTCAGCCTTCCTGAAAGCATCATAAAGCTCTGGGGCCCATTGAAAACATTTTTTTTATTTTTTTTTGCTAATGATTAATTGTATGGATTCAATTAGGTGCTAATAATTTAAAAAGTAGTTATTTGGAGATATTGAAGGGGAAAAAAAGAGATTGTGCTCAGCTTGTATACTTCTAAGTGCCATATTCCAGCCTTTTAGTCGTTTTCGTGGAGCACATCTTCTTCACAGTTCCTCATGATTCTGACTGCATGTTTGCATCCCAGCTCCCGACTCTGCCCCGCTTTGTTTTTGTCATCGTTTGTCACACAGATTCACCCACTTCCAAATATCTAATCAGCCCTGTTGTGGTTTTGGTTTTGTCCACTGTGTGCCACTTTGGCTCACTTGTCTGTTCCTGTTTTCTATCCACCTTCCTATTTGCATCTTAAATAACCCACTGAACTGATCCCGCCTGCCTTGTTGCTTCTTGTCAGTTTGGGGCTCGTTGTCTTGCTGCAGAATGGATTTGGAAACAAGAAGATGCCTCCCTGATGGTGCTGTGGGATCTAAACATCTGTAGTGTCTCAATTTTTTTGCACAGCACCGTCTATGAGGAAGACCATTTCCAAAAGACACGAGTATTTCCATCATTTTTTCTTGTTAATTAAAATTATAGCAACTTCTCTGAAACTCATCGTAGTAATTAAACTCAAACAGCTGTCTCGGAATATTATCTTCTGGAATAAAATGCCTTCATAAGAATGATTTCTGCCTCAGCATGAATTACAATTAGGGACTAAATAAATAATGAATCTCGCTGAATTAGAATGACATCATGACTCGATAACACCAGAAAATCCCTAACAAATGATCCTTTTCCCAGCCTGACATGTTCAGACTCGTGACCTCAGCGCTACCGTCCTGGGAAACGCCTGTCTGGCCACCACTCTGCACAGACACGGTTCGTTTTCTCCTTCGTTTTGCACAGCGTTTCTCGCAGATTCTCACGTGCAGCCTCTAAAAAAACAAACACGCCGTCTCCTAATGATGTCCCTCCCCGGTTTTTCTCACCCACATGCAAACCCCGCCGCCACATCGGCCAGCCCGAGCGGGAATCGTTTGTTTGTGGAGTTCGGGGGGAAAGATGTCATGATGTCACCACCAGAAGGCCGGCAGTTTTTTCCCCTCCTGCTCCTCCTCGGTCCTCCAAGCTAAACAGATGAGATCAACTCATCTTCCCTGATGTTTCTGTCTCTGTCTGAAACAATCAGATGCTAGCACAAGCACATCTGCATCAAAGTGTCTGCTGGTGCTCTCAGAGGGCCAGAGTTTTGTAAAAATACTGAATTTCTACTTCTTATGGACAAGAAATTTCTTCCACCATGATGATGAAGCTGCAGATGTAATCCTGCCTGCTGCTGATAAATTATGAATTCATCCCGATGAGGACACCCG
>NW_007578460.1:102378-114633 GCF_000690725.1 Stegastes partitus
CAGTTTGTATGATAACTTCTGTGCTCATTTGATTGACTTACAGTCGTCCTCTAATGTATTCATACACTCCCATTAGAGAAGGAAAAAATAAAACGCTGTCACTGAAATAAGTGGAAATTGGCAAAACTAATAACAATAATAAAAAAAGAAAATCATGACATTGCTTTTTAATTGTGGTTCAACAGAAATATATAAAACAAACACAAAAAAACAAGCAAACAAGAATGATGGGACCCGTAAACTCATATTTAGTTGAACAACCCTTTGAGCCAATCACTGCCATCGGGTGTTTTCTGTAACTCCGTCAGACTTCTGCACCTGTTGACAGGTATTTGGATTTCACTGCTCATCAGCAAAGTGCTCTAATTTGTCTGGGACAGTTTTTTGTTTATTTTTTGGAATTATTCTTTTCAACCACAATTCAAAAGCAATGTCTTATTTCACTAAATTAGAATTTAGCAAATTTTTTATTTATTATTACTTTATTCAGTTTCTAGTTATTTGAGTGACTGTTGTGAATTTTGCTTTTTCTTTAATGGAATAAATTTGAGGACCATCAACAGTGTTTCCCGCCTCCAGTGAGCTCCTTCAGGGATCCTCAAACAATAAACCTCCGGGTCGTTGCTCCATCATTTAATAGGAAAAACACCGATGACATGATGCAGCGTCCTGTTTCTAACCCAGCCGTGAGGTGTCAGGTGTTTTTCTTCTAGGCGTTGCCATAGTGACCGTCTGAAGCTCTTTGCGGTGGCGCCAAACGGCCAGCAGGGGGCGCGCGCCCATAAGATTTCTACGCGGAGCCAGTGAAAGCATCACTCAGGTAGTAAAGGGGCAGATCCGAGGAGCAGATACGAGCGACTGTGGGGCTGCTCGGCGCACACCCCTCTCCATCGACTCCTCGCTCCCCTAAGCTCGACTCTCTCTGGGAACCATGGTGGCTAAAAACAGAAAGCAGACCGGGAAGAGTCCGGCGACCCAGACTGACCGCGACAGGAGCCCGCTTGTTTCGCCCCCTGGCAAAAGTAACGTGAGGCGAGCAGGCAGGGAGGGCAAAGCTTTCAACAGCCCGCATCCAAACGGGCTCTCGGGCATCAGACACAAGCTCGGGCTAACTCCCTCCGCAGCCCTGAAGCTGGGGAGCACTCTTCTCCTCGGTAAGTTGCGAGCCTTAGCCTGCTAGCTTCCCGCGGAGCCACAAGCTAACGGGTGCTAGCGCCGCGCAACACACCAGTAGCATTAGCGGCTCCGCTAAATTAAGTTATCTCCGCCGCTGATCACTTGGCTAACGTTAGCTCACCTAAACGCTAGCTCTCCAGCGGTGGCTACCGATTGTTGCTTTTCATTAAAACCTCATCGAAACCAACTGTTTTCTTTCTGCTTCTGTGACACACCAGCTCCACACGTGTTAACAGGTTTTTCTGGCAAAGTTCAAACCCCGGATATATATATAAATATATTTTAAAAATGCACAGCAGAAAGCCCCCGTTTCATTGTCCAAACGTTCCCCCCTGAGCTTTAAACTGGTGTTCGTGGCATCGCTGTTTATGACCTCCTTCCTCATTTGGTGAAGTAGCCTGCTCCTTAGCACGAGTCAAAGTTATTTTTCTGCCTTTTCCACAGCTGCTCTGGCTGGATATCTGCACTGGTAAGCTGCTCTCTCGGTGTTACGCTGTTATTACTCACACGGTGCTGTTGTGTTTACTTGCTCTTGGCTCACGTTATTCCTCCTCCTCCTCCTGTAATTAGGTATCATCTCTCGCAGCTCTTTGAGAATGACAGACACTTTTCACACCTGTCCAACCTGGAGAAGGAAATGGCTTTTCGAACAGAGATGGTGAGTAGTTTGTTGTTTTCTTTAGGAATGCATTAAAAAATAAAAATAATACATTGTTTTGGAGGCTGGCACTCTTCCCTGATAGCAGCCATACATGTATTTATACATCTGACACAAATACAAATCATTCAGGCTTAACTATACTGTGCAGCGCAGTTGTTTTTATTTTTAGTTAATCTGATAAAATATTGGCCTTAATTTTTATTCAGTACCTTTTAAATTAGTTAATTTAGTATAACAGTGTAGGTTCTTCACCTTATATTAAAATTAATCAGTTTAATTTGTGGAATATATGATATTTCAGATTCGCAACATAAGTATTAGATGTCTTTACATCATAAATGATATTGTCTGACGTTAACCGTGATCTTTAATTTACCCAGATACATCTATCTAATATTACAGGCTGTGGTTTTAACCTTAATATTGAAATTATTCAATAGATGTTATGAATTACAATGTGGGGTCTAAATCTTATTTGACTATTGGAAAACACTTTGGCTTCATGTCAGATGTTTTAGACCCCTATGTAACAGTAACTTGACTCAATCCTTTTAATCAATCATAAGGTTAATGTTAACATTCACACAACGTCATCGCAATTTCCTGCCGACCAAAGTGAACATTTGTTTTGTTCATCTAATAGTCCAAAATCCACAGAGACAGAGAGACTTCACAGCAATAAATATCAGAGAGAAGCCACAAATCCTCACATTGGAAAAGCTGGAAAGACATAACTGCTCTTTTTGCCAGATGAATGACTATCAGTCAATCTGTTGTCAATCATCAGATTTGTTTTCCGATACTGCGGTTCAAACGCTGAGTATTTGACAGTGACAATGTGTGACTGTGTTATAACGCAAGTGATGTAAAAGTGTGAAATCAGCCTCCTAGGTTACCGTATCATCACTTTAAGAATAATGAAGTGAACATGATTTTCTGAGTCAGCAGCTGTTGTATCATTGTGTGTCGGCGGGCAGGCAGCCTCCGCTTGTCATTTATAGTCCTATCATCTCAACTAATTATAGCCGGTGATGAACCACGTTGCAAGGTGCATTTATTCCAAAAGAACAAGGCATCGTATGTGGAGGCCTGTGTGGAAGTTTTAGCAGGGTTTTTGGTCAATAGGGGAACTATTCATGTATGTATTGGGGCTGCAAGGTGGCTCAGTGGTTAGCACCTGACTGACAGCTAGAAGGTCGCCGGTTCGCGTCCTGGTGAGGACACCTGGGATCTTTCTGCGTGGAGTCTCCATGTTCTCCCCGTGCAGCGTGGGTTCTCTCCCGGTTCTCCGGCTTCCTCCCACAAGGTCCAAAAACATGTTGGTGATTCTAAATTGTCCGTAGGTGTGAATGTGAGTGTGCTTGGTTGTCTGTCTCTAAGTGTAGCCCTGTGATAGACTGGTTACCTGTCCAGGTGAACCTGCCTTCACCCTGAGTCAGCTGGGATAGACTCCAGCCCCCCATGACCCTAGTGAGGATGAAGCGGTGTATAGATGATGGATGGATGGATAATAGACATTTTAGTTTATTAAATGGTCAGAAATAACAGGAAAATGCATCAATTTCTGTCACATAAGGTGGCACCAAGTAAGGAAAACCCCTGTTCAGGAACCAAAAGCAAAGCGAGGATGTTTCCAAAAAAAATACTGCTGTGAATAGTTTTGTTTCTAAATGAACATTATACAAGGTCACTTAATTGGAAAACCTCACATCCCCTCCAAAAAGTCCAAATCAGATCCCTCTGGTGTGGCCGCCCTTTGCATTTAAAACAGAGCTATGTCTCCTGGTTACACTTTGTTTTTCATGGTATTTGTTTAGGTTGTTTTCAGCATTTTGGTGAACTTGCCAGACTTCTTCTGTGTCTACTGCCTCTTCATGTAATCGCAGACTGCCTCCCAGATGTTAAGATCAGGGCTCTTTGGGGGCCGTCACATCTGTTCTAGGATTCCTTGTCCTTCTTATGGCTGAAGATGGTTCTTCATGGCTGTGCCTGTGTCTCCAATGCTGCAGAATGATGGATAAGAATCTAAACGGTCCTGTAGATTGGACACCATTAGAGTCGGCTAACAGAAAAATCCATCTGCAACTGTTTTGATAATATCATTTGTTAAATTGTTTTTGCTCGAGTTTTTCTTGAGACGAAACAAGCAATCTTGGCACAACAACTTTCTGACATTTTATAGACTAAACAATCCTTTGATTTGTTTTTGAAAAACAACGAACAGATTAATAACGACGAAAACAGTGGAAGCTTACAGCCCTCGTGTCGTCTCATTAGCCTTCCTGTCAACGCATTTCATAACATTCAGCCTTGAAAGAGGATGTGGTATTACATTCGAAATGTGAGACGATGTGGGACAAGAATAAATATTGAGCAGAGGAGTGATCACAAACAGCAGAGTCTGGCAGAGTGTATTATTGTACAAACAAGATGATGATGAATCAGTGCTGCATTCTTCAGTGCTTCTGTTTGACATCCACACAAGTTTCAAAGGTAAACTTGAGCAAACGTGAACCCTGACCCGTCGCTACGGCAGCCAGGGCTCGTCGGAAGATTGCACCGAGCGTGAAGTAACTTCTGGAGGTGAATGAGCAGAGGGCTAATGCGACTGACTCCCTATCGTTGGCATTTAGAGATAACGTGCTCTTAAAAGTAGTTCAAATCGGTGTGTTTCTTATCTTTGTTGAGTCACTTTCACTACAGAGGTGCTGCACAAGGGCAAAATAAGCAAATGTGTTCTTGAAAGTATTTTACATCACTTCCACGTTACCCGTGTGACAGCTGCTGATGTTACAGCCGTGACACTGCAGGTGAGGAATCGATCATATGCAGGCAGAATATTTTCCTTGCCTCACCCCTGCTGTGTGCCACCAAATGGGCTGTGAGCCGTCGCCATCTGCTGAGCCTGAGTAACTCATTCCCGCTTCTTCTGTCTGAGTTGTATGTTGTGGAGTTATATTTAGTGTCCATCTGCTGCCTCTGTCTCTGTATAATTCTCTTCTGCCTCTTGTTCTTCTTCACCCAACTTCTCCCAGTTTTTGAGGATGACTTCAGTCTTCTCTTTGATTCCAGGGTCTGTACTATTCCTACTACAAGACCATTATCGAGGCTCCTTCTTTCCTCGGCGGCCTCCACATGGTCATGAACGACCGTCTGACCGAGTATCCCCTGGTTATTAACACGCTGAAGAGATTCAATCTCTATCCAGAGGTAATGTTGACTTTGGAATTTCAATGTGATTACCTTCTGTGTGGGAGCGTTGCATATCTTACTGTGCATACTGTGCGTGTCATTTGCTGCTCTCAGCCTAAAATCAGCTAAATCTTTGAATTATGCAACAGTAAAAGTGTAAATCGCTCCGTGTATACCGTATATACTCTCAGCAGCTAAATCTACAATGAATTATTTGCTCCAAACAGAGCCCTCTTATCTCATACAAAAATGAGTGAGAGATTTGTTGTGTGTCGTAATTTTCTCATTTAGAGGATTTTGAGCTTTGCAGGGAAAAACAACCAGCTCAGTAAGGTAACCAGGTAATTCATGTAAATTGGAGAAGTTGTTTCCCGAAATTGTGTCTGGATTTAGCAAATGTTCAGAGGTGGAACCCAACTTATTCAGACTTGTAGAGGATGCTTTGTGTTAGTTTTAGTCAGACCTGGAATGGAGTTATTTAGAATAAATGGATGCATTGCACCGTGTAATTATTCCGTCCTTTCATGCAGCCTCTTCTCTGTTGCCTTCCCTGTCTGCAGCCTTTTGTTGTGCACAAGCATACTTGTAAAAAGACAGATAAGAAGCCGGTATACATGGCAGATAAATCTGCTTTCTTCAGGATAGCTCCAGCTGAAAACAAGTTTCTGTAATTGCTTGTGTACATGACACAGGAATCAGCTTAGTGGAGTAGGCTGACTGTAACCCAGCAACTGCATCACAGAGTCAAGGAGGACTACAGAGGGAATTCTGTTCTCCTCAGAGGTATCAGGACAGCGAGTCCTTTCAGATGTGATGTTCAAACACCGACCGACTGACTGACTGTCTCGTGTCCTCAGGTGGTCCTGGCCAGCTGGTACCGGATGTACACAGGTGTGATGGGCTACTTTGGGATTCCCACGAAGATGTGCTGGTCCATCAACAGAGGAGAGGGCCTCACTCCTGTGGACAGCTGTGAAGGTACTGATCGTTTCCAAGGAACCCCAATCTGAACTGCAAACACGTTAGTTTGCATGCGTTACACTAACAAACAGGTGCATTGTGTTTAGTGTTGACCGCTTTGCATGGGCAGAAAGTATAAATACTCGTGCATTCCTACATCGATGTGACGAGACGCACTTAAAACAGCTGGAATACGTTAGTTGTCTTTGAAAATCTCTCTAGAAAAAGGGGGAATTATATATTACAGATAGAAGTTCCACAAATTGAATGATTCTCTTGGAGCAAACAATTAGTGACACTGAAAATATATAAAATTTAAATAAAAGGAGCAAATACCCCTTGCATTTGTCTTTAACACAACCACTGTTAAGTCCAAGTGCATTTTTTTTTACCTGCTGAAAGACACGTCATGAGCAACATAGACAGTTAACACCACAGTTTGAGCATTTGATAGTCTTAAAAACATAGACTCAAACATCCAGGCTTTCATACATAACAAATGCCAGGAACCAATTCTGTCAGCTTGGCGAGTTGAGTCTTTCTGCATCATTGTCTGTGGAGATTCTCAGTCCTCCAGGTCATGGTCCTTCTCGTAGATTAATCGTAGCAACTGGACCTGCTTGAGTTCCTTGAAGACGTTCCACCTCTCATCCAAGAGGCTTCATCAGTTCTGACTGACTAGTTGGGAGTTCCAGACATCCTTAAGGAGCCATTAACACCTGAGTTTCGGTTTCAATTGGGGGGTTGGTGCCTCCCCCCCCCTCATGAGAGCCCCCACTGCCACACCGGCCACAATGAGGGTCATTAGGGGCTAGAGGGGCTAGAAGCGGCCTCAGCAGACAGCGGAGAAATCAAAGGAAAAAAGGGGAAACAGGACACAGCAGACCCCCAACACCGCCAACGCAGGGGAGGGACAGTCGGCCCAGTTCACCCCTATCACAAACAACCCAAACCACCTGGCCTCCCAACTAGTCAGTCAAAACTGATGAAGCCTCTTGGATGAGATGTGAAACGTCTTCAAGGAATTCCAGTTGCTACGATTAATCTACGAGAATTTCTGTTCTTCTTCATTCTTTTTCTTCAGAAAGTTTCTGGGTTGAACATGGCTGGATTACTCAAATATGACAATCTAGCTCTGTGTCATGTAGAGTAGATTTACAGGTGTTTCAGCAGAGTCATGGTGGTTTGCTTTGAGCTGTCACAAGCGGTGGAGGGAGGCGTGTGTGCAGAAAGAGGCAAATACTTCCTCGATCTGCAAAAGCACAGTTACATCGAAGTGATGGTGAAGCATGAATGGATTTTTTCAAGGATAAAGCTTGAGTTTTGAGTTGTAATATCTGAAGAAGGAATTATTCAATGACATGTCGACTACTCTGCAATTACACGCACTGTTCTTTTTTCTAAAGACTGTTAATTGACTGTTGAAATATCTGAAAATAGTGAAATGTGTCAGTTGGAAGTTCCCAAGGCTGGAAGGCTAGTTCATGGTTTCTGCATCACCAGTGCAGACATTGAAAGTGACAGCGGCTCTGTTGGTAGTAGAATAGGTATGCATCGCTTTGCCCTGCACGTGGTTGCTTTGCCCTCATGTCAATCACAGAAGAGCACACTGGGCTCCCCTGGATGTTTCTACAAGGATGGCTGTGACTTTGTGCTTTCTGTAGGAGACAGCAGTTAGCTACAGATTGGACTGATGCAATATGTCAGTGTGATTATGCCTGAGTTGTGCTGAGCGCAGTGGGTGGCCATAGCACAGAGGATTCAGAACCTCCTTCTGTATTTGGCTACCACTAATAAAAAGCCTGTACAAATCAATGCACCGCCGCCGTCTGGTAGCCGCTATACGTCTTTTAATGATGAATTATGAGGGTGTTGGTAATGGAGAATCTCCTTGAAGAGTCTCTCCTCAATACAAGCTTTTGTTTGAAGCATAATTTACTTCTCTGGCTCTTGTTCAGGCAGCACACTCGCAGTGCAGACAGTCTCAAATTCTGTCCTGCACGTGGACGTCCACAGAGGCGTCCAACATTTACATCACATCTGCAGGCAGCATGAATTGACCTTGAGAAGGCATCTCTAAGTTGCTAGATGTAAAGGAGCAACAATCCTAACATCTGCTTTGTACCTACTTTACAAAATCTCAGTCTGCTCCTTTTATTAAAGACTTAACTGTCACATAAAATTAAATAAAAGCAGCATTTCAGAAGCTCCATCAAAGTAGCGTTTAACCCTATTAGCAGCCTGCTGATTAGCTTATCAGTTGTTTTTTTTTTTTTTTAGCAATGCGGTCAATAACAAGAAAAATAAATTAGATGAGATCAAAGACAGAAAACTTCACAGAATCATGTCAGGCATCCCACGCAAAGATAAGACAGCAAACCTGTTGAGCAAGAGGTGTAACGCCGCATGAGGAACATAACGATCATTTTAGTGGCCCTGGGGGAAGGAGAAAAAAAAAGCTTTTAACCTATTACACACAAATAGCTTTTCAATTTGTTCGCAGAAACATTTCCTAGAAGGGTAAATCTGCTGACAGTAAACAAGCGAAGTCTGTTGTCAGCTTCCCTTTGTGGTGCTGCAATCTCTGTGTTTCTGTCAGTCTCATTAGTGAATGGAGGCACCCCAGGGTCTATGTACACAGGCTGTTCCCGCAGTGTTTACATAAACCCGACGCAAGCCGCCTGGCTTTTCCTGTAACTGTCATCCACTACACTACTTTTGTTGCGACGTAGAGAAACACAGCAGAGAGCGAGGAGTCCGCGTTGCATTTTCAGACTGAGCTGCTGTTGGAATATGAGCCGCTTTCCATTCGCCCCGTGATTTACGGTCACATTATGGTGATGAAGCAGCTCTTAGTGATGTCAACACATTTTCAAGCACCTTGTTAGTCATTACAGCCTTGTCACTCTGTTCTGTGTACCTGGTAATTTTGCCGGCGACATCGCTGAGAGAAAATAATTGGATGGTGCTAGAAATACAGCTGCAATCAGAGTGTCAGTTCACTGAACTGTGAGGTGGAGCAAAGTCCATTTGCGATCACAAAAAACTTCCAAAACCTGCATCAACCCATTATCTGTCTGAGAACAAAAACAGAGAGACATGCAGTGGGATGTTCTGTTTCAGAATAAGCTCTCATTGTATTGTTATTCCAGAGTAATATGCTTTTTGCCCTCTGTTTTGATTAGGTCGCGTCGTGGCTGCTGGAAGTAAACAAGCTGTCAGATGTGGCTCATGATCTCACACTGCACTTCAGTTTAGTGTCAGTCAGTCTGAAACCTGCGGTCTTTGTGGGCTTCCTCTTGAAAATAGTCATGTTTAGATTTCTTTTCTCTGCTGTTGCAAAAAACAACCTCCTGCCCTTCCTCAGATGCTCTTGTCTGGTTTTTTTCTCTTGGACTTTTTACCATAATTTGAATATGGGGAGGGCTGCAAGGTGGCTCGGTGGTTAGCATCATTGCCTCACAGCTAGAAGATCCCCGGTTTGGATGCCTGGGAACTTTCTGCGTGGTTTCTCCATGTTCTCCCCGTGCAGCGTGGGTTCTCTCTGGGTTCTCTAACTTCGTCCCACACAGTCCAGAAACATGCTGAGGTTAATTGATGATTCTAAATTGTCCGTAGGTGTGAATGTGAGTGTGCTTGGTTGTCTGTCTCTAAGTGTAGCCCTGTGATAGACTGGTTACCTGTCCAGGTGAACCTGCCTTCACCCTGAGTCAGCTGGGATAGACTCCAGCCCCCCATGACCCTAATGAGGATTAAGCAGTGTATAGATAATGGATGAGTGTTTTTCCTTTTTTGTTTCACATCTTAAAATCCATGTTAGAAATTTGTGCTTTTTTATCTATATGAACACAATAACGACTTCATCAAGTAGTTATGCATATTTTTGTACGACATTACAGACTATATGCAGCTACTTTTAGGGATTTTGCACCGAACTTCTTGCAGGTGACACAACACTTGTAGTAGATGTCTTTCTTACATATGCAATGCATGTGGAGTTTTGTTCTCATTGAAATCACAAATAGGATTACACAGCTGGAAATAAAAACACGCAACAGAATATCTGCGGCGGGGGATCAGAGCGTGTTGCGTCCTCAGAGGAAGAGCAGAGCTGTGCACAGACACTACCTGTTTCTGGGCTATTTTTTGCATTGACCTATCTTACTCAACCTGAAGCGTCCCAGATCAGACTGCACCCGAAATCTGAGCAGCGCAGCGTGAAGGAGACTTGCCGCCTCCAGATTGTTAAACATAACTGAAGGAAAGCACAGGTGTTGTCAGAATAGTCTTATGAGCTGAACATTTCCTCTGCTTCAGTTGCAAATGTCACCAGAGCCATAATTTAGGAGTCGGTACACCGATACAAAATGTAATACATAGAAAAGAATATCAGTATGCTAGCACCTACTGCCTTATATTTAGACAGACTGAATGATAAAAACAGTCGCTGCCAACATTTTAGCAGCTGACAGTTTGAGCTACTGCTGCGTTAGACTAGACAAGGAACCATTAGCCTGAGTGTGTGAAGCACAACAGATGCAGCTGTTTTTATTTGTGTTGCTAATCTAATGAAACTTGCTCGCCATGAAGCAATGAGCTGTTGAGACGAGTTTCTGGTGTTTCCTTTTTGAAATGCTCCGTGACACCGTTTGCATTCTCGCTTTTGGTCGTTTATAACTCCACCCTGATCCTTCGATTAAAATACTCAACGCTCGGTGTGTCAGCTCGCAGTAAACCTGTTGCTACACATGCAAAAACAGTTTTACTTTTTGTTATTGTTTTTTATTTATTTATGATAATAAACTTTTATTTGTGTAGCACCTTTTAAGAACAGGAAAGTGCTTTTACAACACACAGAGACAAGGCAACACAGGAAAACAGGTACAAAACGTGCAGGCAAACACTCAGAGTATAAAAATACACAATAAAAAAGTGGAAAAGAACAGGCTGGGTCACTGCTGGAAGGTGTATTATAATAAAAGTAGTAAAACTGATGGAAAAAAACGACATCACAGAGGGGGATGAAGATAAAAGCTGAAGATAAAAGCAGATTATAAAAGAGAAAAGAGAGAAATACAGCAGGCAGTAGCGATATAAAAAGGGAAAAGAAAATCTAAAAGAGAAATAAAAGAGAGCATCACTCAAAGCGAGTCTATAAAAGTGGCTTTTAAGAAGTGATTTAAAAGAAGATACTGAATTTGCAAGCCTTATTTCCTCAGGTAGGTCGCTCCAAAGCCCCTCACAGAAAAGGCCCGGTCGCCTGTGGATTTGAGCCTCGACTTTGGAAAGATCCGGACGGACCGACCCGAGGATCTAAGGCTGCGTGTGGGGATATATGGGGTTAACATATCTGAAATATAGCCAGGGGCAAGGCCCTGGCTAGCTCCAAAAATGATCAGTAAAATCTTGAAATCACTTCTGAAACGGACAGGGAGCCAGTGGAGAGAAGCCAGCGTCGGGGAGATGTGAGTCCAGCTGCTGCATTCTGAACAAGTTGGAGGCGAGAGATGGATTTTTGTGAGATGCCAGAGAAGAGGGAGTTTGCATTTGCATTATTTGAACTTTATTTTACCAGGTATAAATGTTTGAGAACCGGTTCGCATTTGCAAACATGACCTAGCCAAGAGGCACCATGCAGCAGGAACAAATACACATTTAAATTACTGACACAAATAAACACATAAACATAACATAGAACAAAAGTAAACAAGTAAGAAGCATGGGGGCATATGCATGTGAGTGGGAAAAGATGTGCATGAGGTGTAAGAAAGTGTGTGTGTGCATATATAAGTTTGTAAGTACAGTCTGGTGTGATCAGCAGGAGCAACAGTCGACTACAATCTGTTGGATTTTAAGCTTGAGGGTGGTGAGTGGAGTCAGAGTTTGAGGGTGTTTCGTAAGGTGTTCAGTCGTTAGCTGCTGCAAAGAGAAAGGAGCTACAACCAAAAACAGTAGAAGTATTGGGGATGATGAGCTTGATGCATTCACAAGACCCAGTACAAGAAGAATTATGGGCGACGAGAAGAAGAGAGGACAGGTAGGGAGGTGTCTCAGCCAGAATTGATTTGTAAATGAAACCAGTAGTGAAGCCGCCGAGTATAAAGGGAAGGCCACCTCACCAGTTTATAGAGAACGCAGTAGTGAGCATGGAAGGTTGCATTAGTATGTCTGTATCTCAATCTGTGTGTCCAAAGTGAGATTTGTCAATGTGTAAAAGAAGTCGTCAATGCAAACCAGAATCTATAAAAGTCGTCTCACAATTTGTC
>NW_007578460.1:115202-136270 GCF_000690725.1 Stegastes partitus
GTGTTTGTTGTGCCCACCAGGGATGGGTGACCCGGCTTATTTCTACGTGGCCTGTGTGTTCCTGCTGAACGGCTTGATGATGAGCCTGTTCTTCGTTTACGGCGCCTACCTCAGGTAACAGAACCGTCACGCTCAGATGGGCATCGGAGAGAAACGGGGCGATTTTCTCAGCAGTGAGCTGTCAGGCGTGGACCATTTGTGTCCTGTCACTGCCAGAATTATGGATTTTGGAACATCCGATAGAAGATAACCTCTCTAAATCTTTCTCCTGCTCTCTGCCTCTCTTATCTCATGTCCCCATTTCTTTCCTCACTAGTGGCAGTCGACTGGGCGGCGTTGTCACCACGATGTGTTTTTTCTTCAATCACGGCGAGGTGAGTGCGCCACCCTGGCTATCTCCAGCAGCAGATTTAAATGCTGTAACTTTGTAGTGCGCCACAAATCCCACCGAGTGTAAGCTTCTAAAATGTGTAAACCTCAAAATGAAAAGGCACTTAGAGAAGCAGAGGGTGGTTAACAGGGACTCATTTCAGCCCTCAGAGGAGCTTAGAGTTGGTTTTGGCTGGCACTCAAAACCTTCAACTCCCTCCACCCGCCTCCTTCTCCCCAGTTTCCTCCAGAACAAATAGCCAATTGCTGTTTTACCAGATCAATACTCCGACATTTTAGTCGCACGCTGACAGGTGTTTCTCGGCTCTTCCCCTGAGCGATGTGCTGGTTTGTGGCATTTCGGGAGCGTCTGTGATGTTGTCGTTCGTCGGAGGAAGTGGTGAGATCGTAAATATGTCAGAGTAGTCGGAGGTGACAAACACATGCAGGGCTGTCGTGTGATTAAATGCTGGTGCTGGATGTTATCAACCAGTCGAGGCCGGTTCTGGTGTTAAAAACATTTACGGATGTGTGGCAGCTGCGGGTCTGAAAACCTGTTAGCAGCGTGTCATAACATCTTCCAGATAAATGTTTTCATCATGTAGAAATAGGACTATACTGTTCATCAGCTGAGAACAACAACTGCTTTAGAAATAACTTTCATCAGTCGATATCTTTTTGCATCATGATTCTATTGACGGATCTGTTTTGTTGCCACTTAAATTGACGATAATCTTGCTTAACATTGTCAGTGTGGGATAGGTTATGGCTAAAAGAGGGGAGAAGACACAGCCAGATTTAAACGTACGCTTTTATTAACTGGTTAAATTAATTCTTTCAAAGTGAGATGTGTGCGTCAGTGATATCAGTAGTGTAGGTGTGGATGCCTGGATGCGATGTGGTGCAAAGTGTTGTCTGACGTAAAGACCAAACCAAAATGACACAAGCCCAAGTCACAAGCATGAGGAGAGAGAGCAGGAGCTGAGGGGTTGGCCCTTTTGTAGCCTGGGAGCGCTGGGCCCAAGCGCGCCAAGCCGGTAGGACCGCCCGCTCAGTCTCCAGCAGTTTGAGGACCTGAGGAAGCAGAGCCAAACACAGACAGCCAATGTGCCCAACCAACATAATAGGTGGGGCCGTCACAGTTGTAGGCTGCTATTGTGGAGGTTGTGGTTGTTTTTTTCTGTGGCAAAGTGGATTTTGAGACGGTAACATGCAGATAGCGGAAGAGGAGGACAAAGCTGTGGCATATACGATGAGCATCCCTCCAAAAATACATCACCCCCTGGAGTTGATCAGTCACAAGCAGCAAAAACACTGTAGTAATTACTGTTGGGTTATATTTTTGGTTTATGTGATGCTTTTTTTTATCGTTAAATATTACAGCTATATTGTACCTGCTGTGTAGTAGTCAGAGTCAGTAAAACACAGCCAACACGTAGCACACTTTCAAGGGTGGAGCAGCTTAACCGGAGAGTCAGTGCAGCACCGTCTTAGCTTCACGGATTCACCAGCAAATTTCACGCAAAACTTAACTGTCCGCAACACAAATCGACCTCGTGGTAACTCGCGTGCTATAGATCCGAACGAACGTGCCACGCCCCTCGCAGTGGAGCTGCCTACGCCCGGCGCACGCTCAAGTTCGACGTTCTGCAATATGGTTAACAGAAGCCAGCTGCCAGAAACTGAACAAAGACAGTCTTTTGATAGCAAAGTCTTTTCACTATAAATGTGTTTAGCGAGTGCTGCAGGTCGTTTCTAAAGCTTACTCACACACTGCCAGTGACCATTATGTCTGACAGAGCAGCAGAAACTTGGCACGGTTAAAGTACAAACCACTCTGTAGCTTGTGAACAAAGCAATTTAAGCAAAATCCACCAGTCACAGATCTAAGTTATGGGCTCGACTGTCTACTCTTACAGCCTCAGGCCTTGAAAGTGAACCGTTCCCAAGTTACTGTATGCGCCGAGGGTTAATGAGCAGCCGATGATAGGCGTTTACCCGCAGCAGCCTACATCCAGTAACTCAACGTCGACAGAGCAAACCCTGAATCCTGAGGCCGGTGCTATAAAGCCAGTTTTGTCTTTTCAACCTAGCAACCAATGTCAAGCTAAGCAGTCACACAAAGCTGGGTATGAACTTGTTAAGTCAACCAGTTTTTCTTCTGAGTTGAGCTATGAACGCTTTCAGATGAATGTACCGTTTTTGGTAACATGGACATTTTTCATAGAATCAGAATCTGCTTTATTGACCAAGTGTGTGACCATTTAAACCATTTCAACAAGGACAACGGATTACGGAAGGATAACAAGTGTTAAGCTATGTACAGGTAGAGATATCTGTTAAAGAGCTGGAAGCACAAACTATAATCCGAAACTAAGATAAGGAATTTAAAAACATAATACATTTTTAAAGCTGCACAGCTGCTGCAGCCTCAGTAAGAAAGGAAAGCCGGCAAAAAGGTCACCTTATGTGAATGGGTCATTTAATGAACCTGTCAGTACCACTGCCCCATCATTAGGACACCAGGAGTTACAACTGTGTTTACATTAAACGTGCTGCTTAGAGGCTATTCTTATGCCCATTTTAGCCGTATTCTTTCAGCTGCAACCCTGGTGGTGCTAAACGGTCTTGGGAGTAAAAACATCGTTCAAACCAGTAAGTAGGCTTATTGCAAATCTTGAAAGGTCAACAAGTACAAGGCTTTAGCGCTTTATCAGTCTTCATTTTGGGATTATATTGCTACACAAAGGCCTATAGAACACTGAAATTGCTTTGAAAATTCTTGCAGTCAACGGGGGGAAAAACAAACCAAGGAAGGCTGGAGTTCACTCCACTCACCAGCTGTATCTCTCATTTCTGTGCTTGTTGGACAAAGAAAAGCATTTAGACAGTCTGTAAAGCCCCAACCTCCTCCTCACTATCTGTGCATCGAGCTCCACAGGAAGGATGGAGCCATTTTCCAAGCGAATCGATTAGTGAGGCGACGGTGCTTTTATGCATGTTGATATGTTATCTTGAACAGGGATATCTCGGTCAGGGTTTTTTTTGTCCTCATTTAGTATCGAGTCTCTGCTGATACTGAGTCCCAAACCAGTACTGGGAAAATACGCTTGCACAGCGCAAACTTCAAGCACGCAGAAGTTGTTAAAATCAATTGTCTATCTTTGCTAGACAACTGAATAGCCCTGCAAGTAAATAAACTAAAATATGTCTTAGAACAGTTCCATGTAGTACTGCTTTATAGCAGTAAAATTAGAATGTTAGAAACGAGTAGTACAATCACAGTTCTGCTTCAGTTCTACGACTTTAACATTCAAAACAAATGCAAATTTCAATTTTGCTTAGTGGAGCATAGCAATAAAGCAAGTACACAAAAAATTAACAACGGAGGTTTCATTTTCCCTTCAGAGTGGAAAAGCCAACAGCAGTCACATGTGATAAAATCTGATAAAGGAGATTGGACTGGGACATCCCTAATCTTGAACATAACCTGCTCTGGAGATGGACAGGTGTGCAGCATAAGTTACCTCGATGATGTGCCCTGATAGGAACCCTGAAAACCCAGAGTTCAACCTTGATTACTTCACTAACCCCAAATTCTGGCTCATGGTAAAGGCCTCTGAAAATCCTCTGGGCGGCAGCTTCTGACCTAAAAATATATCTACTCCATACCTGTCTGAACTGGAGGTAAGGTGAGCGCTGTGTTATTATAGGAAAAACCTCCTGAGACATTTCGTTATATATACAGTCGTGACTCGATAATCTGACACTAAATGTAAAACCGTCTTTTTTGTTGGATAGCAAGACTGAGGTCGAGGAGGGCTTGATGCTTGAAGGGTCATTAGTTGTTGATATTCATTGTTCATAGTTGTTATAATAACTAGTAGGGCTGGTCCCAATAGCACTTTCTGCGCTCTGAATATTCAGGCCCAAGTAATGATGAACATATGAATATTCGGCGCGGTCAGAAGACACTTCTACCCCGGGGCAGCGCTCTGACGGGGTGGAAGTGTCCAGAACACACAGGCAGTACTTGGCTGCTGATGCTAGTTTAGTTAGCGCTCACACTTCTGTTTCCTCCATCGGTGGCGGCGGGGGAGTGGCAGATACGCTCCACCGTTACCATCCATGTTTACTTCCATAAACACTGAGCACGCTCGCTGCGTGTGACGTCGTCGTGTCCTCTTCTGCGCATGCGGGACACTTTTGGGTCGTATGAAGTTCACACAGCAGATCACATACAAGTCGCATTGAACTGGAAACGTGAACGAACTCTCAAAAAAATCCTCATTGAGCATCAAGTCCTGCAGTGTGAACGTAGCCAATCTGTGGGATTGTTCAGTCAGATAATACGCCGTCATCCTGATTGGTGACATTAAATGTCATGTCGGAGTCAGAATCCAAGGCTGTCGCTATGTTAAGGCTGTTTTTATGGGTTCTGTTGGTTTTTCCTAAAAACCTGTCGGATAGCAGGTTTAGGATTGTTAAGGGTCGGATTATCGAGTCACGACTGTATGTTTTTTTTTCATTTTTATTGGATCTTTTAAAGTCTTTTTTTTCTTTCTTTTAAGCACTTTTGTGGTGAAAGGTGCTATACAGATAACGTTTCAATCAAAAAATCATAGCGCACCTTTTTGTTTAATCAAACTTTACATAATAATAATAATAATGATAATAAAAACTAAAATGATGACCTGATAAAAAACTAGAACTGAAAAAAAGCATCTGAAGCCTTCGCCTGCTGCATTTCATTCCACTGAGCTAACCTGGAATTCATCAATAAAATGGTTCTGCCAGTACAGTGGAACAGAAATGTCTGGCTCCCTCCCAAATGGTCAGCATGGATTAGGAGCATGGAAACCTCTTCACCTGCACTATTTTTAGCCCGTCTGAAATCCTGCTATTAGACATATGCCAAATATTTTACATTAAGAGCCTGACGACATGTGCACAAGCAGTTTTGCACTTATGTATGTCAGCATGGGATTAAATTACTAGATTTATTTATAAGCTGCTGAGGAATAAAATGTATAACGGCCTGTTTTTTTTTTTCCCCGCCTTGAAAAATTATAGCCAAGTGATACGTTTTGGAGATGTTTCATTTGATTTTTTATTTATTATTGTTGTGTGTGTGGCTTCATGTGTGTGATCAGAGCACTCGTGTGATGTGGACGCCGCCCCTGAGGGAGAGCTTCGCCTACCCCTTCCTCGTCCTGCAGATGCTTCTTCTCACCTACATCCTACGGTAAACTCACCATCACTGTCTCCTTCCTAGAATGTGCCCAGCTTTAAATCCCAGTGAGGCTTCACTTTTTTTTTTTTTTTGGACATTTCTGGTTGTTTTGTAAAGTGCTTGAAGTGCACAACTGTCACATAGGAACAGCATACTAATACATGCTAGGGCCTCCCTTAGCTCCCAGAACAGCCTCAGCTCTCGGTGTCATGTACTCGGCACGATGTGTGAAACATTCTCCCTCATGTTGACTGCATGACAGAGTTTCTGCAGATTTGTCAGCTGCATATTTGTCCTGCCAATCTCCTGTTCTGCCACATCCCTGCTGGAGTCAGATCTGGCGGCTGTGGAGGCCAGCGAGTCCACTGAGTCGATTTCATGTCCGTAAAACCAGTTTGCGATGACTTCTGCTTTGTGACTTCCAGTTGGAAGTAGACATTAGAAGCAGGGCTGAACAGTTAATTTATTTTAGGCCGAAATTGCGGTTTAAAACAGCGCAATTAGCAAATCACAAAGGCAGCAATTTAGGATGGATATTATGCAGCTGGGCTTTTAGCTGTCAAGTCAGTGGTTTAACAGTTGGTATCTCATATGGTAATGCTCCGTCACATGTTTTAAATCGACTACACAGTGGATTCTGAGCACAAGCTTGAAAGCAGTAATTGCACTATTTGTCAGAAAAAAAGATGCAGTTGGATATTTTAGCCCAAATTGTTCAAGAAGACGATAAACAGTGGCCACAGACGGTTGCACATGACAGGAGTGGAACCCCGACGCGGTCCTCTGCTTTCGTATCCCATCGGCCACAAGGCTGGATGCGCTGTGCATTCTGAGCTGCTTTTCTGCTCATCACAGTTGTAAAGAATGGTTATCTGAGCCGCTGCAGCCACCCTGTCAGATCCAGTCAGGCTCGTCTCTGGCTTTTCATCAAAAAGGCGCCGCTGTCTGCAGAGCTGCTGCTCACTTTTTGTTTTCCGCCGTTCTGACTAAACTCCAGAGAAAATCCAGGACATCAGCAGCTTCAGGAATGTCACTGAAATCAGATATTCTTCCTGTTTTGATGTTAATGATATTCTGATGAAGTTTAATGAAAGCCTCTGA
The DNA here is from genome assembly GCF_000690725.1 of Stegastes partitus. Lineage (NCBI taxonomy): Eukaryota > Metazoa > Chordata > Actinopteri > Pomacentridae > Stegastes > Stegastes partitus. Next base: position 121,906 of record NW_007578460.1, read on the forward strand.
CTCTGTATTATTTTATGCGATGCACCATCGCCTCTAATTTGCATACAGGTGTTCCTTATACAGAGTGCTGAGTGAGTGTATATCTGAACACAAAACCTGCACTTTTACTATCTTCCGACTGACGCCTGGAATATTGTAGTGTATTAGTTTGATCGTTATTCATACCTAATTGTATCTCGGCGTGTCTCTTTGTGTGAAACATAACAAGACGGAGAAGCATCTGCTCTTCTTTTCTTCTTGTTAGCACCTTGCTTCCTTGTGACTTTAACATACGACAAGCTGCAGCCAGTTTCTCACAGTTTGCAGTGTCTGTTTTAATTAGCGGTGCGAGGCAAACCTAGCTTCTGTTGTCAGCTAAATAGCACATTGAAGGAGGCTCTCTGGTGAGTTAAATCACGCAGAAACACCGTAATCTTCTTATTGCACGTCAGCTGGTGAACGACACCTCGTATTATGTGAACACCGTTAAGAAACTGTGACTTTTTTTCTCACAGTATATTGAGACTGACCCTCGTTTTGTGTTTCTGAGCCTGCCTTTGTACATAAGTGGGTTTCTGTAGTACTGTCGGAGTGAGATTAAATGTGTGTGTGTGTGTGTTTTGTCAGGCGTCTTAATGCATATTCTCTTATCTCTCCAACACCCACACTCTCTCAGCACTTTATTATTTTTTATCCATCCCTGTCTCTCGTCTCTCTCTCTCCAGGACACGGAACCCGAGCAGGACAGCCATGGTCGCCCTGGGCATCTCCAATTTGTGCTTTATGCTGCCTTGGCAGTTTGCCCAGTTTGTGCTGCTCACTCAGGTAAACGGAGAGCAAGAGAAACATTAAGAGAGAATGTGGGAAGAAAGGAGAGGAGGCAGAGAAAATAAGGAGAAAATAGAGTCTTGGAGAGAACAGAGGACTCTGGCAGGGAAAGGTGCAAAGAGTGCAGACGCTTGGCAGGGCGGCAAAGAAATAAAGCGACGGGAAAGAATGCAGGGGAAGGGATAAAGACAGGAGAAATTACAAGAATACACCATTTACATTCTCACTGGATTAAGCTCTCTCTGTATACAGCAGGGAGTCCCCATGTTCTCCCCGTACAGCGTGGGTTCTCTCCAGGTTCTCCGGCTTCCTCCCACACAATCCAAAAACATGTTGAGGTTAACTGGTGATTCTGTTGTGTGAGTGTGCTTGGTTGCTCGAAAACGTTCATCATGTCTTCTTAGTGATAATATAACGTTCAGGTTCTTTATTCAGACATGTAGAGTGTGGTTCTTATTACCTGACAGTTTCGGCGACAACGCTCGCCTTCTTCAGAGATGACAACTGACAGCGGGTGACGTATCAGCCGGCACATGTTGACAGCCGGCACCTGCGGCACGCACAGCAGAGCCGCCAGATCCGCCGGGAAAGCCACGCCCACACCAAAATGGTGTGTCGTGGCGAGCCCAACAGACCCGACCGCCCCGCCAGGCGTGCCGCCCTCCCCCGCCGGTTACTTTTTCTGGAGCAGGTAGTCCCAAGCCTGCGAGAGCATGAAGCCCCCTTCGTCCCTGGGCGTGCCGCAGGTGCCGGCTGTCAACATCTGCCGGCTGACACGTCACCCGCTGTCAGTTGTCATCTCTGAAGAAGGCGAGCGTTGTCGCCGAAACTGTCAGGTAATAAGAACCACACTCTACATGTCTGAATAGAGAACCTGAACGTTATAGTGTGCTTGGTTGTCTGTCTCTAAGTGTGGCCCTGCGACGGACTGGCGACCTGTCCACGGTGTCCCCTGCCTTCGCCCTAAGATGGCTGGGATAGACTCCAGCCCCCCCGCGACCCTAGTGAGGATTAAGCGATGTATAGATAATGGATGGATGTATACAGCAGCAAAGCAAGGATGTGAAGTAGAAAGATTATTTTGAGTGGAATAGTTAAGATTGAGACGGACAGATTTAAGTTAGAAGTAGTAAGTTAAAGTGTGTAGGCAGGCAGACAAAAGAGTTCAACAGAAGTTTAAACCACCGCTCGACGACAACCAGGCCAAACGCTGCGAGCATCTGCGCTCAGCAACAGTTTAGCCCACGCTGCCGTGCCCCCCCTCAGGACTCTTGGTGCAGGGAGTTTAACGATATGTCGTTTCATAGCTGTAATTTCTGTCTTTTACATTCATAAGCTGTTAATTAAACCCATTCGCCTCATCTAGTGCAAGAATAAAAGCAAATCAAGGCCGAATGCATCCGCCCACAGTGCTTACTCATCAGTCCAGATGGAGCCCGACATCAGGTTTTTAAAAAATGCTTTAATTACACAGTTAAAAGCATCAATCTGTAGTATGCTTCACATCTTTACTGCACATTTGTACACAGCTAAAGCCTAAAGTGGGCCACCGGAGCAATTACACACTTTTAATGTGTTGGGAAATACGTCGGCCCGTCTAGAAAAGCTTTTACAACGCGGTTAATCGAATTTGCATGTAAATATGTATTAAAACCTGACATTTATATTTCCATCTTCTCCCTTGTGTGATTACATCCTGCGATTAGTGAAAGAAAACTAAAATGTTAAAGCAGGAAGTTGTAAGTAGACGGAATGATAAGAAGTTAGAAAGCTTCTTTAAACGTTGGGTTTCATTTTAAATGTCAGAATCAGCAAATCAGATTAATTAGCAAATTAGACAGCATTAGTAATTACACAAAAGGAAATGAGGCCAAGAGAGACGTAACAGAGGTCCCCAGCTGGACCAGAACCAGCAGCGCTGTGCTTCACGGTCAGCATCTTTACCCCCTAAGAGAGCAGAGAGCCTGTAATAGCTTTTTAAAGTGGATTCATCTATTGATCATAGCCAGACACAGCAAAAGTCTGTAATTATTCCAGTAGCACACTCCCGGCTCTACAATATGGAGCCATTATGATACAGTTTTAATCTATGCAGTTCCAGTGCAGCAGCAGGCTGCTCTCAGTACGCGGCTCTAACTTCTGGACACCACAAACATACTGTGGATGTTTTGTATGTACTTACAGTTTCATGTCACAGTGCTTTACATAAGACAGACAAAGGCAATAAGAGTTTATATAGCAGATTGCAGTTTAAAATGACACTTGCTCGGCTCCTTCTGTTCACATTTCAAAGTGTCCTTGGGCAAAACGCTGAACCCCCGGATGGCGCCAGACAGACCAGTGCTGCGACTGGGCCTAAATGAGTGCATGAATGGCAGTTTGTTAAAGAAAAACACGATACAAATGCAGCTTTTACCTTATAAAGTCTAGATTTTACATAATTTCCTCCTGATAAATAAATAATAACAGATTTCTATACGGATGACGACAGCACTGTGTCCACCTTTAGTAAAATTTTAGCTGGTGATTTATTGTCATTGCAGTAATTGCGATTAGCGATTTTTACGTTTATTTGATGCCCCTATTAGTTTTATATTAGCGGTAGTGGCGACTTTTAATGCCATGTTTTTGCTGTAAATCTGGCGAATTGCCTCCTCTAAGTTATTGGGCTCTCCTTCTCCGTTGGCTCGACACCAGCTTTGGTGTTTGACTTTGCAACTAAATCCAGGACTGTTAGTAGACGCTCATTAAAATGCAGTTGATCAGATGTTATTATAAGCTAAGCTCCTTGATGTAAACAGTCATTAAACCAATGCAGAAGAAGGACTCGCAAACGGTGGAAAACGATGTAGGAATAGTGATTAAAACATGACATTTCTGTTCGTTTCATCAGACTCTTTTTATACAGGTGTATGGAAACGATTCTTATGATGATGAAAAATGACAGTTAGCTCAAACACTTGCCATCAAGCGAACAATTGCCACAGGTCTATGTGTGCTTCTGTATGGAATGACATTTTAAGCACATTTTAAATACCCTGAAAACTCATAAGAAACTGTTATAATTCAGCATCTTTTCGATATGCTTAGTAGTTGCCAGCAACAAACTTGAGGTCAAAACATGAAAATGTGCTGGATGTAGGAAGCTGGCCTCATCTCTGCCACCAATACAAACCAACTACGGATGTCTGTGCCTGAAGTTTTACAGTGAAACAGTTGTTTACAGGTGTTTTAGTGTTGGAGCTTTCTGGAGTAAAGCAGGGGTCTCAGACTCAGTTTACCTGGAGGCCACTGGAGGTAGAGTCTGAGTGAGGCTGGGCCGCATCAAATATTCCACAAAAAAAGGGTTTCAAGTATTCAAAAAACGGTACAACTGAGCCAATCTTCTCAATCTTTATTAATAACAGTTCAGAACATGAACGGTTCTAAAGAACATCGGCTCCTCTTACCAGAGAGCTGGCAGCGCTTCCTCTGACACAGCTGAGCCACATTTGGCTTGAGGGAGGAAACAGTTGAGACCCTCAGTTTGGCTTGAAGATGCTCATCAGTAAGTCTGAACCTGAACTTTGACTTATTAAAGTTCATGGCGGTGAAGAGCTTTTCACACAGATGGAATAAAACAAACAAAACATGCATTTGCACTGGGTGACAGGATGTATTTTCCCTCCGCTCGGTGACTCTCCAGAATCACGTTTCAAGTGTTGCTAATTCATGTTGCTGACACAAACCTGAGCTATGGTCGCCCACAAGTGATAAAAATGATAAAACGCCCAGAGCAACGACTCATAGTGAGAAAAACGCGCTAACGTTAAACTTTGATGTCATGTAGAGGGCCACAAAATATTATTTGGTGGGCCTTAATTGGACCGTGGGCCTTGAGTTTGAGACCCCTGCTGTAAAGGTTGTGTACTGTTTTTGTTTTTCAGGTGGCGTCCCTGTTTGCGTCGTACATCCTGGGTTACCTCGCTGCCACCAAGATGCAGTCCATCCTCGTCACTCATATGGTACAGTTGATGCTCCTCCCTGTTATCTATCATTGTGTTTGTGTTGCCTAAATAAGGGATTTGATTGGCTTTGTTTGGATCATGTGTTACACTGGCCACAAGGCAAAGTTTTTCTAGCTTCTGTCCTCTAACTTATAACTTGCTCTTGCGCTTATCTCACTCAACTCCTTGCTCGGGAGAATTTCACGTGAGCCGTGAGTTTGCCACCGGCACCAGCAGGGACGGGCGTGATTGTCCTCAGCATTAACGATAACGCTGCGCATCCACGAGGGCCGTTTTAGCATGAGAGGCGGAGGATGAACTTATTTCACACTTCCAAGGACAAAAGTATATCTGTATTTATGTGAGAGTGTGTAAAGATGTTTGTGTGTGTGTGTGTGTCCATGTGTGTGTTATTCTGACCGTTCGTCCCCATTCTCCGCATTCTTTCGCCCTAATCCTCTCAGCATGCCAGGCTGTTAGCCAGGGCCTGTGCGCTTCACAGATAAGGAGAAGGGCCTTTGTGGTAAGATGGTGGAGATTTGTGTCAGATGGAGGCATATGGCTCTGCATAATTTAGAGAGCCTGGCGATGATGACTTTGGCTTGTGTGTGTCCAAGAAAAGAATACAGACACACAAGCAGACGTGTGTGTCCTCTGCGACCTACAGCGTTGCTCATGGTCGAGCTGTGTCACTTGTTACTGAGCGGACACGCATGTTGGGCTGCAGATAACAAATGCTTTCATTATCGGGTACGATTAACTGAACCTGTAAAATGTCTAAAAAAGAAAACACAATTTCTGAGATCCCAAATTGGCGCCTGTGCAAAATCTGCCAGTATTTATGGGTGTCGTCAACCAACAGAAACCTTGGTCTGAACTGAAATTATACCTAATCTTGAAACAAATGGGGAAAAATGAAATCTTTACAATGCTTTTACATGCCACAGCAGCATCCAAAAATATAGAAAGAAAGTACAAGAAAATCACAATAATTTATAATAACAATATTCACATTGAAAAAGAAAATAGATTGTGCAAAAATGAATCCATGACCATGAACTGTCCATTTGGTCAACATCAGCCAGTGATGCTGATGTTGTAAAGTCGTACTGCAGTTGGTAGGAATGACCTGTGGTGGCGCTCTTTCTTGCAGAGAGGACGTCTCAGTCTGCTGCTGAAGGAGCTGCTTAAAGCCCCCACAGCCTCATGCAGCGGGTGAGAGGGGTTGTCCATGATGGATGTGAGCTTTGCTAACATCCTCCTCTCACCCACCTCCTCTGTGGAGTCCAGGGAGCAGTCCAGGACAGAACTGGTCCTCCTCACCAGTCTGTTCAGCCTCTTTCTGTCCCTGTCTGTGCTCCCTGCTCCCCAGCAGACCACTGCATAGTAAACAGCAGACGCCACCACAGTGTCGTAGAATGTCCTGAGCAGAGTCCTGCACACTCCAAAGGAGCTCAGTCTCCTCAGCAGACGACTTTGGCCCTTTTTGTACAGGACCTCTATGTTGTTAGGTTAACTAGATTAACCAAATAGATAGTAAATAGTAATAAATAGTTGATTAGCTAAATTAGCCAAAGACTGCTAGCCCTGTTTGTGTCAATGAAAACGAAAAGCTAGTCTTAAATCATTTCAACCTGATTGTTTTATACTGAAATGACAACAACAGACTCTGAGCAGACCTTTGTGCTCCTGTAGTCATGTGATTTCTGAAAATAGGACTATAGCAACCCAGTTTAAAGAACTATATAGGTTAGACAGGATAGACAGGTTTCAGATGATCTGCCATGTTGGTTGTTTAGCTATGGTTAGCATCGTTCGCTCGCAACTTGAAGGTCGCCGGTTTGCGTCCCGGTGAGGACACCCGGGATCTTTCTGTGTGGAGTCTCCATGTTCTTTCCATGTTCCCCCAGGTTCTCCAGCTTCCTCCCAAACATGCTGAGGTTAATTGTTGATTCTAAATTGTCCGTAGGTGTGAATGTGAGTGTGCTTGGTTGTCTGTCTCTAAGTGTAGCCCTGTGATAGACTGGTTACCTGTCCAGGTGAACCTGCCTTCACCCTGAGTCAGCTGGGATAGACTCCAGCCCCCCATGACCCTAGTGAGGATTAAGCGGTGTATACATAATGGATGGATGTTTAAAAACTCTACACGTAACTTTTGATCATCCATTTTAGACCCAGCAGTCTCCATTAGGTTGGGAAACTTCAAAGTTATAATAACGCAGCTGTGTTTACAGGTCGTCTGTTCCTTTCGCTGCCAGAAATAATGAATTTGATGCAGCACTTTTCTCCTCAATAAAACACCGCTGGTGATTGTTTGAATAATCTGGTTGGATGAGAGTAACACAACTGAACAAACTGACCAGTTGCCCCGGAGACTATAGCCATGCAAACATTTAATTTACAATGATGATAAATCAGTGAAAATCAACAATGTTTATTATTTTTGCCTGCAAAATAAATGATTAGTAGTTTATTGTAATTGTCAATCAACAGTAAATTAATATGCAATTAGTTTATCTAATTTTGTGTTTGTTTATTTGTTTTCCTTTTTCGGAGATATGCCAAAAATTTACTATTTGTAGCCTTTTAGTCTTTTGTGATAGTAGACAGCTTTTGAGAACAAGCAAGAAGAACTGTTTTTAGACATTTTAATAGACCAAGCAATCGATCAACAAAGTGATAATCATATTAACTAAGAATGACATGATTTGTCCACTACAACCAGGAATAAGTCATTACATTTTGACTGCTTGATTAATTGACTTGCAATATTGTTTGTGTGTGATTTTGTGACCACCAGACTTTCTTTGGATGTTATTTAACATTATTGACATAAAGCAATGATGTCATTGTGGTGTTTGGTTCAGTTTGGTCAGGTTTGGTTTTTGTACTCTGCCCTTCTTGTGACTGTCGGTACCTGTTGATCCATTATATTTAGGTACTCAGCTGTTTATCTGTTACTTTCATGTTTATCCATTTCTGTTCGCTAAGTGTTCAGAGGCCTGCTAGATTGTAAACTGCTTTCACACAGACATTACAGCTGCTCAACATGTGGGTAATTTTTCATTTTCAGATCGTGTTATTAGACTATACAATCTTTGCAAGCACTCGCTAGCAGTTGATTGTAAGTGCCCCTGGTTGGTAATCACTGTGTGCGCGATGCGGAGCGATGCATTATTCTGCTCTTCACTGTAGGATTTAGCATCAAGAGTTCATGGAATGGGATTATTTTCTGCTCCTGGCTGTGTATATCCAGTTGAATGCATTTGTTAGACTTATTATTGACATTTAATACAGTATCTCCCAGACCAGCCTCCTTCTGCAGGGAGGCAGAGATGCTATTTGCAGTCAGCATTGGATATGGAAACCTAAAGAAGCTGGCTGAGCCTCAAGAGCTCGCTGCCAACATCATATGTTCAGCATTATTTCTAATTACACAGACAGATCACGCACATTAAGCTGCTCGATGGGCTGTGCTTGAACAGCCCACAGCCGTGTGAGCGCCGCGGGATTGTAATGAATGACACCTCCTCTCTCTCTGGCCTCCCGCAGATCACACTCGGCGTCTGCTTTATCCTGATGTTCGGCAACGCCATGCTCCTCACGTCCTTCTACGCCTCCTCGCTCGTCTCCATCTGGGTGAGTTCGACGAGGAGTCCGATGCACTGCATGAAAACTTGTTGATTGATTGGGTTGGTCGAGATGAGCTCGGTTTGATCAGTGTTTGACTTAAAGGAGCAGCAAATGCATTTGTAAAAGTAAATGTGTTGATTGTTTTTGTTTGTGTTTTTAGGTGATCATTGCATTGAGAGATCGATTTGCACAAGTCTTTAAGGCTGGCATCGTCATCTGGGTGGGTTTTTGTACCTTATTGCAAAAGTGCATTCTGTATTTACACCTATTTTTATTCATTCCTACAATATTTTTATATTTTAAAGCAAAAACAGCCCAAAAAAATAGAAAGAAATACCCAAAACTTACAGTTACTTCTCCAGGCTACCTCCTCTAATAAGACATTCCTCTATTTTATTTAGTTTTGGGCTTCATATTTAATCCATTTTCCACACTCTCTCAAAAAATCCAATACATATTTTATTCTGCTTCTTGTGTTTAGAGGAATGCAGAGATGTTTTTTTTTTTTATCACTTTATTTTAGCTAAAATAACCAAATGTGGCTAAAAGCGATAATTTAACATCAGCTTTTTTTAATTCTTTATTGACTATGTGCCAGTATTTAAGATGAACATCTCCAATAACAAAAATGCCATCGACCTTGTGGCCCTAACTTAGTGTTTCTGTGTCGGCTTGCTAAATAAACAGCCCAGAGGTAAAACAGTGGAACTGCCTCACTTTCCATTTACTTTCACTTGAAACGGCAGCACCTGGAATATTTGATTATAAGTCTGCCTGCCTCGTGTCGTGTGAACACGTCAACCAGCCAATGTGTGCGTCTTTTCTTCTGCTGCAGGTCATGCAGGGTCTGGCTTGGGTCGGCTCCACAGTTCTGCTGAAATTCATGCTGTCCACGATCTTCGGTGCTTCTGATGATGTAAGCTACTGTAACGTCATGTCTGGAAAGCCCACAAATAGTCGTGTTCCTTGTGTGACAGTGATGGTGTGTTTGTCGTGTACGATGTGAGTTTGTAGGTTGACATGTTGAAATGTTTAGCAGTTGTGTCATTTCACACCAGAGGAGATTGTACTGTACAATAAAGGAGCTGCAAGGTGGATCTGTGGTTAGCACCGTCGCCTCACAGCTAGAAAGTTGCCGGTTCGCAACCAGGTGAGGACACCCGGGATCTTTCTGCGTGGAGTCTCTATGTTCTCCCCGTGCAGCGTGGGTTCCTCCCACACAGTCCAAAAACATGCTGAGGTTAATTGGTGATTGTAAATTGTCCGTAGGTGTGAATGTGAGTGTGCTTGGTTGTCTGTCTCTAAGTGTAGCCCTGTGATAGACTGGTTACCTGTCCAGGTGAACCTGCCTTCACCCTGAGTCAGCTGGGATAGACTCCAGTGAGGATTAAGCGGTGTATAGATGATGGATGGATGAACAATAAAGAATATTTTCAAATTCATTCAAACGTTTTCAAATCCAAATACATGTCATTTACAGGCTCATATCAGTGGACTCATCAAATCCAAGTTCACGAGCTACAACGACTTCCACACTCTGATGTACACGTGCGCTGCCGAGTTTGACTTCATGGAGTTAGAGGTAAGGTTGTTTGTTTATCAGAATCCGTTCCTCCATCAGAGCTGACATTTACCTTCTGCCACTAAAGTGCGCTATCTGATCACTGCGACTCTTGTCAGCTGAAGCCTCCGCCGATAACTCGCAAGTCTCGGGCGGTTCGCTGCGAAAGTCTCGACAAATTTCAGTTTTTTAAAATGTCACTCAGTCTCCTGTGAAGATGTCAGAAATATCAAAACGCCTGCTGCTTTTGTATCAGAGTGGCAGGATTGTCTCAGCGGGGCTGAGTGTACGGAGCGCCAGATCTGTGCTACGGATATGACAGGAAGCAGGAACCTGACAGCAGAACCTGGCAGCTCTCCTCGGGCTGAGTTATGTGCTAGACAGTGGCCTGGTTTCGTGTGTCTGTTCTCCGAGCAGCGCAGAGGGACTAATGCATGCTTTTATAACTCGCAATAAATCAGCCACAATTAAACCAGAACTTTCCTTTCTCGGACCAGAAGGAGAGCACACTCAAACCTTTACGCTGGCTTTTGCATTGATTTTGAAATTCTTTTATTAGTTCAAAAAGCACTGTCAGGTTTGCATCATACTATCTATCAGGAATGGTGAAAAGGAGCCTTTCGATTCTCTTGCACTGAAAATATTAACATATAAGTGTCTCATAAGTTTTTAGAGAAGTTTTCTTATATTTTTTTTGTGTCTTGGTTCCTGTTTTTAATAAACATTTTACAGTTTTATTGTGATCTACTGATGTACTTCCTTTACTCACCTTGTACTTTTTTCCATATTTCACTCATACTCTGCTGTGCTTTAGTCCTCTAGTTAGGTGAAATTTGAACTTGTCTAGCTTAACTTAGTCTAGCTGTTGATTCATTGAATGATGCTGTGAATGTGCACATGCGTTTCTTCTTGTGAAACCCATTACAAAGCTGTCCTCTCTATCTCCAGACGCCTGTACGGTACCTGAAAACGTTGCTGCTGCCCGTCAACGTGCTGGTGGTCGCTCTCATTGCCGGCAGGGTGAGTCTTCTTCGAGTTTTCTTTGACTGTAACAGGTGTGGCCTAAAAAAATTAAGTCTAACACCCAAAGCAAGCCGAGGAGATTACAGGGGATGAAGATCTGTGTGTGTGTGTGTGGTTTAATACCAATTAGAAACTTCATTAACAGCTAATTGACTTATAATGCTTCACTCGGAGTCTGCGGAGAAAAACAATTATTTGCTTCCGTAGTTATTCTTGCCACTCCAGAGGCTTTGCATTCTGGACGAGCACATGCAGTATTGCAGAGTTTACGATAATAAAAGCGGCAGATTTGACACTGGAAATTCAGACAGCTGGACGGAAAGTGATGCTCGCGTGTTTTGACAGCCTGTCACTGGCAAATTTAATCAGCTGCAGCCAGTTCTGTGAGTGAGCAAACAGTGCAGCGGGTTGGTTTCTAACAATATCACACAGCGCGTCCTGCTGACTTATTTTAAATAAGAATAATTCAAAGAGTTCTTGATGTGCGCTTGACGGCTGCTGAAAGTGGCGGTCGACCAGGCTTTCAGTGGCTGATGCCCATTATATGCAGAGCCGAGCGGTGGGCGGCTGATTAAACATCGTGTTGTTGTTGGTTTTGAGCAGCCACAGTACGTAACAGTTGCGCCACATATCAGCGGATTCCTAATAATAGTGATAGCGAAGAATTATGCTGTTAGGTAATAACGAGAAATGAAATCCCAGCGTGATGCTTCATGTTATCTGAGGCTAACAGTTACCCGTGAAATGACAAATCTGATAAATGCTTTATTACTGCGGTTCCTCGGCAGTGCAACTGGAAGCAGTTTAATTAAACAGTCAACACTGTATGTGGAAATAGAAGTGGCCATATTAATATGTTGAGCTTTGAAGGCTGGGGATTGTAAGTCTCACTGTTTTGTCTCTGGTATCATCACATCCAGCTCGTTCCCCATTGGTTCACAGCAACCACTGGCTGCCTTCACCACAGACTCTGCTTTCGTTTTTTTTTGCTTACCGGCCTCATTAAACAATGAGCCGATGCAAATTATCTCAAAATGACAATTAATGAGTCTATGACTGGCTGGAAGACTGAGACTAAAGCTGCAGGTCGATGGCAAAAATGAAAAAAGATGTTACAGAAACTTGATGTTATGTTTTTTTTAACTATAAGAGAAAATATTTGAGCCCAGCCAGTGTGTCAGGATGTATTATGTTTATGGTAGCATCAGCTGCTTGTGCTGTTGGGGTCTAAACTTCTACAGATCAAATTAAGGGCAGGACAAGCTCGGTGGTTAGCATCGTTGCCTCGCAGCTAGACGGTCGCCGGTTCACGTCCCGGTGAGGACACCTGGGATCTTTCTGCGTGGAGTCTCCCACCCTGAGTCAGCTGGGATAGACTCCAGCCCCCCATGACCCTAGTGAGGATCAAGCGGTATATAGATGATGGATAGGTGGATGGGAATTGGGAGAATTTGCGTAAATAATGCACATTGATAATGCAGTTTTTTGTGCAACTTGTACTGCTACAAGATATTGTAGTTGGATGATGTTGCTGAACTTGTTAGCTTTGGAAGTAACAGTCGCTGTAAGCAGTAATAAAGACATGTTTGTGATAGCAGACAATGTTAGAGTAGACAAACAGATTGTTCAATCCACTCATTACTAGTTTGTACCAACAATACTATCAGGAACATGTTTTTGCTACTAAGTTGTTAATTGGATATGCAGCATTTTAAAAAATCTTTGACACACGGTAGTTATTTATCAAAAAGAAACTTCCAAACACCTTTCAACTGCATCACATGCTGCAAAATGTAATCATGAAAGGAGTTAAATAATCGGAGCACCTGACAAAATCCCAGATTCAGAGCTTCAGCAACGTGTAAACTTTCCTACAAAAAGCTATTACAATCCAAGATATGTAGAAAGAGCAGCACAGAATAGCCGTAAAATATATATCGGGAATCACAAGTTTCTTCTTGGCTTCCTCAGTTCTGAAGTCTTTTGTAGTTCAGAAATTACACAGATGTGTCTGCGGGAAGGTGTCAGAGCTGCAATATGAAACCTCCCATCGCACCTTCCAGAACAGCGCAGCAGGCAGTCAGACATGACGATCAAATCACTTTTTGAGCCTTGAGACTTCACTGCAGCAGGAAGACAGAGCTGGCTGTCTCAGCTGCTCTGGTCACTACACATTCCTGCTCCCTGAGCTGCCTGAATATAGGAAGAGGCTTTTTAAAATTCAGGTTACGTTCTTTGAGTTTCATGAAATTGTTTTGTTTGCTCAGAAATTGACACATGTGCTCATTTAAGCTTTTCCAAGTGAAGAATAGAGAGATTTATTCCTGATTCCTGTCACATGAGACATTTTTAGAGGAAAAACATCAGAGAAAGAATATTTAAGGAAGTCCTCTTTATGTCGTTTAATCTTATTATGTCTTGCCCACGCTAAGCTGAGAATACATGAATCGATTTGACAAAGCATGGTATGCTGTACATGAGCAAGCTGTTGGGGATGTCTCCTCATACAGCAAATCTGTCACACAGAGCTGGAAACATGACATGAGACGGAATATGCTTTTACAATATTATGTTCCAACCATTTGTCCTCTCCAGACTGTCCAGGATATAGTCCGGACCCTGCGGCAGGGAGGGAAGACATCTGTCAAGACGGATGAAGCTGATGAAGCTGCAGGGTGAGGCTTTGTTGTGACCTTGTTGCTGATTTCACTCTCTTTCTGTGTTTATGTGATTAAATACAAAGAAGACTAAAAAGGAAGATTATTTTGAAATGACTTGTTTTGGTGGATTTGAACAAGCAATATCTTGATGTATATATACAGTCATGACTCGATAATCCGGCACTAAATGTAAAACCTTCTTTTATGTCGGACAGCAAGACGGAGGTCGAGATACAAGGAGGGCTTGATGCTGGAAGGCTCATTAGTTGTTAATATTTATTGTTTATAGTTGTTATAATACCGAGTAGGGCTGGTCCCAATAGCACTTTCTGGTCTCTGGATATTCAGGCCCAGTTAATGATGAATATTCGGCACGGTCGGGGGACACTTCCACCCCGGGGCAGCGCTTCGACGGGGTGGAAATGGCTGGAATGCACAGGCAGTACTTGGCTGCTGATGCTAGTTTAGTTAGCATCACACTTCTGTTTCCCCCACCGCCGTGCGCATGCAGGACACTTTTGGGTCGTATGAAGTTCACACAGCAGATCACATACAAGTCGCATTGAACTGGAAATGTGAACGAACTCACAAAGAAATCGGATTTCACGAAAAAATCCTCATTGAGCATCAAGTCCTGCAGTGTGAACGTAGCCAATCTGTGGGATTGTTCAGTCAGATAATACGCCGTCATCCTG
>NW_007578460.1:136420-151232 GCF_000690725.1 Stegastes partitus
GACTGTACATGCTTTCTCAGTATATTTATACGAGTTCACATTTTGTGTTGCAGGTCTGAAATAGCTGCAAAAGGAGAGGTGAGAAACACCCACTTTCACTTCCTTTATGTGGTTAAACATACGCAGATATGAGCATTATCTTGGTAACAGCTCCATGTGGAGTTCAGGGCATTTCTGCAGCGCTGCTCCATTTTTCTAAACCTGCTTTATTTGATTAGATTTCTTCAGTGGAGCAAAGTCTGCTCAGTCGCTGTGTCCCTAAGTGATTTTCATCCCCTTTTCTCATTACTAAGGAATGAAAGACAGTTTTCCTTCTGCTATGAAATCCCACTCTGCTGCCTTTTGTCAGCCTTCTCCCAGCTGCTTCATGTCATTTTCTGTAATATCGCTCCCCGGGCAGGAAAATGTTCAGATGTTCATCCACCAGTCTCTGCGCGGAGAAGTTTCCACAGTTTCCCCACATAATGGCTTTAATGTTTCTGCATGGATCACTGAGTAACACTTTGTCAGTCCCCGCACAGGAAGAGCAGCATCAAAAAAAGAAATACTGAAGATCAAAGCGTCATGCAAATGTCCTCAGTCTGTCCAGAAAATGCAGCTTAGAGTTCAGATGAGATTTAAAAGTGGAGGGGAGCTGCTTCTGAACAGATTATAGCGTCACTGACAGCAGGGTGCAGCTAATTATTTCATTACCAGTTCTTTAAAAAAAAAAAAGTTTGCGTGATTTAGAACATGAATCCAATTAATTCGACAGCAGCTCATGCAGCGTAATCCCCACCTACACTAAAGCAGAAGCACAATGTGACTGAAATGTGCTGGCGTGTTACGTCAGCAGGCAGCCTCACCTTTAAGTTTCCTGTCACTGACGTTGAACCCAGAATACTTTGACGAGATTGTCGGACCGATGTCATGATCATCCGTTCAGCTGCTCTTTTTCCATTTTGTGCTTCCAAAGAGACAGCAGCCCAGGAATTCAAACAGATCATTAAGTTTGCCAGGTAGTTTGAATTGTAGCTGCTTTATTGATTTATTCATGAATGATTTTATTACTGATTTCTAATTGTTTAGTTGGCGAATTTCAAAAAAATATGAAAAATGAAAAGTTGATGATAGTAATTATAATAATTCATTTTATTTATATGGTGCTTTACAAAAACTCAAGGACGCTTTACAGGATAAAAGAACAATAAAAGCAACTAACTATGCAGAAATACAAGCGAGCAGATAAAAACAACACAAGAGATCAAGATAAAGGTTTAAGTGAGAGAAGCAGAGCGAAACAGGCGAGTTTTTAGTTTGGATTTGAGCATTACTGGGTCTGTGGTGTCACTGATGTGTTGTGGGAGAGAGTTCCAGAGAAGGCCCGATCCCCCCAGGTTCGGTGCTTGGTCCTGGGAACGATCAGGAGGTGGGCATTAGCGGAGCAGAGGGTACGTGGAGGGTTGTAGGGGTGGTGCATGAGGTAAGAAAGGGCCTGGTTATGGAGCGCTTTATGGGTGAGTAGGAGGATTTTGAATTGAATGCGGTATGGGATGGGAAGCCAGTGAAGGTGAACAGGGTGTGGGTGAGGAGGCAGGCAGCAGAGTTTTGGATGCACTGTAGTCTGTTGAGGAGGTTGGTGGTGGTATCAGAAAGGATGCTGTTACAGTAGTCAATGCGTGATGTAATCAAGGCGTGAATGAGGGTTTCTGCTGCAGGGAGGGAGGCGGAGGCGGATGATGATTAAAGGTTCGCTCAGGTGTAAATTCAATGCTTCACCTTGTTATCGCGTCCATTCGATGTTGTTTTTACATGCGAGAAGACATATCATGACTAAGATTTACACAAAAACACTTGAGACTTCTAGTGTTTCATTTATAGCAAACATAAGGAACCAATCCTGGAGCTTTCTGTGTCATTACTCTTTTTCAGAATCAGTTTCGGTTCGAACATGCACGGCTGTTATAATATAACAACCCTGCATCTGTGCCGTGTGTTGTTTGAGCAGTCAAAGAGTGTGTTTGAACTGCAGTGTTAGCTAAAGAAAATTTTAAAGGTACGCTGTAGCAGGGTCGACTGCCACCAGAACATTTCACACTAGTCCACTGATCAGCAGCTGGCAGCAGTAACGCACCAAGAAAGGTTAGAAAGAAGAAGAAGCAACCGGTGGTGGAGGATCAACACTGCAGATTTTTTATGAGGAAGGAAAAACATTTGTTCCACCTCAAGGACACACACACACACACATACACAGTGAGCTTTAGGTCAGAAACACAGAATATGAACACATCTTTGGTATTTTTGTTTTTATAAATAACCTATTATCCTGAAAATTCTAGTTTTCTTGTCATGTGACTCATTGAGAGGAGCTAATGTGTCACTCACTTTGAATGTACTTTATGTTTAGTAGTCAACATTGCAGCAATGTAAAATTCAATGAAATATTTAAAATTCTACATATTTAGTTGAAGCAGTTGGCAGTTAGCCACTCTAGAAATGTGGTGGTCTGATGTACGCGTCTGTGTTTTAACTGCTGAAGAGTTCAGAGTTCCTGGTAGATGATCGAGGTCGTGTTTTATTTCCTCTGCGCCTTCCTGTCAGTTCTGATCGGATCTATCTGTTGAACTTGTCTCTGTGCAGCTGGTGTATCACAGCCTGCAGCTGGTGGCGTTTGCCGTCCTGGCCATCCTCATCATGCGGTTGAAGCTCTTCCTGACGCCCCACATGTGCATCATGGCGTCGCTTATCTGCTCCAAACAGGTCTGTCTCTCACCAAGCAAATAAAACCTCCATGTGTCATAACTCTGTTTGCTTCTTTACTTTTTGTCTGTTTCATTGTGATGTATTGTGTAGTATAAGCTACAATCTGTTCTCTCTCCATCCTCCTGTCAGTTGTTCAGCTGGATCGGGGAGAAGTTTAAGCACCAGATCACGGTTTTTGCCTTCATGGCCATCATGACGGTACAGGGAGCGGCCAACCTGCACGCCCAGTGGGGCATCATTGGAGAGTTCAGCAATCTGCCTCAGGAGGAGCTACTGGACTGGATCCAGGACAACACCCGTCCTGGTGAGCGACGGATTAGTTTTACTAAACTGTAATCCTGATTGTGGTGCCCAACATAAATCACACAATCATGATTAGAAAAATACGTTTCCTGCAGAGTTTTTTTTTTTGGTGGTTTCCTTTTTATCACTTATCAAAATATTTCCAGTGGTTTATGATGAATGTTGTGTCACAGGAGCTGCTGGTCTCACTTTGTACGCTGTTATCGTTGTGCACAGCCAGAACGCACTCTGCAGCCTAATCTGCCGAAAGATATGGATGAGTTCAGATAGCTGTTTGTGTTTTAGATCCGATACTGATAGACTGAACGAACCTGATCCGGTGTTGTTCTGATAAACAGCTTTAAAGGATTTTCCATGAGCATAAAGTTAAACTGAGAATAAAGAATAAAGGAACAGTAGTTTAGACATCTCACCAACGTTTCTGTCTCATCATCTGTTGTTTGTTTTTGTGCGTTTGATGCAGATTCTGTGTTTGCCGGCGCCATGCCCACCATGGCCAGCGTGAAGCTTTCCACAGGTCGGCCCATCGTCAACCACCCACACTACGAAGACGCCGGTCTGAGGTCAGTGCGGCTCACGGCTGCTCTTATTCTCAGAAGGAATTTGTTCGACAAAAGCGGCTGTCGTCATTTTTCTCAGAAGCTGATCAGAGCATCGCATCCTGATCAATACGCAGCGCTCTCGGCATGGCAGCTCAGACGGCATCTAGACACAACCTGTGATCTGATAGAAGAACAAGGGTTGCTGCTTTTTTTACTCATTTTGGCTGATTACCAGGGCTAGAATATGCAAAAAACAACATTTAAATGCCTTTAAAATGTTACAGTCACTGCAAAATAAGAAAACTGCTATGACTTACATTTTCAAAATAAGCAGATAATGATGCGATAAAACCAAAAAGGAGATCAGTGGGATACAGAATAACTGTTACCAAGGAGATGGAGGTTTTTTCTTTTTTTTGTACTGAAATGCTGCATTTTTACCTCCGTTTCTGGTTCAGAGTCAACTCTCTGAATTCGCTGTTCTCTTCCTGTCGATAAAACAGCTCATTGCTTCACAAACCAGGAGGAGGTTGAGGCCATTTGGAGGTAGCATTAGCTGCTAATCGAAGCTCTGATCAATTTCTGTCCCTCTGCGGCTCGGCGCTCACGTGGCCTGCCTTTTTTTCTGGTGTTTTGAGGCGTCACTGACATATTGCACAATACAAAGACTGGTGATGGAAAGATTTTAATGCAGCGACATTTCTCAGTGTGGGAATGTTGATGCGAGACAGGTTAAATACAGGAGACACAGAAGAGAGACATTTTAGTTGAATCTGTAATTAGAGATGTAACGGTATGAACATCTGAAGAGTTCATTTACAAAAACAGAGAACTCCACCTTCACAAACCTTCACAAAACCCACTTCTCCATCGTCTACCTGAGACAATAACCGTCAAATTTAAGTTATCTCTGTTGTTGTCATTTCTGCTGAGTCACATCCGCCCAACTTCAGTTTGATATTTTCTCAAGCAAACAACAAAAAAAGTTTTCTGATAATCTTCAAAAAGGGAGTTGTCTGTTTTTGCAAAGGAACTCTTCATTCTATACACAGTTGTTAGTGTTAGCACGGTATTGTTGAATAGGTGCACATGTTAAAATCATTCACCTGGGATTGTATTAAGAACCAGAAAACAACTGAGATCGTAATTGCAATGAGCCCAACAACCCCTCCTCATGCAGTAACTTCAAAAGCAACTTATTCTGCATTTACCTCCTTTTGCAGTGTTTTTCTAGACCGTCTTCCTCCACATTTCCTACTGCATAACTAAAATGTAAACATGAGCACACTCAGTCCTCTTAGCAGGCTGGAAAATGCCAGACTGAGGTTGATGCTGCACACAAGTTAATTAAAATGCAGCAATCAGACAGTTTTATTGCTAATTGAAATTAGAAACGACGGGACCGTTGTCGCGGTTTAACATGGAACTGGTGAGTGTTTCATCCTCATCTGTGATTGTGCATTAATGGAACCAAAGCTTTGAATGCTTTGCTGTTTTTCTGGTTTATGTTTTCACAGCTAAAGGGTACAATTGTATGCAAAAGCTTCTGCACCTCTGCTGCATAAAAACGCACATTTGGTTGATTTTTTTCAAAGTGGAAAAGATCAAAACAACACCTGCAGCTTTTCTTTAGATTCCTTTTACAAAGTATGGCTGTACAATTTGAGGAATGAAAAGTAGGATCACGGAGTTGTGGTTAGTACCGTTGCCTCACAGCTAGAAGGTTGCTGGTTTGCGTCCTGTTGAGGACACCTGGGATCTTTCTGCGTGGAGTCTCCATGTTCTCCCCGTGCAGCGTGGGTTCTCTCCGGGTTCTCCGGCTTCCTCCCACAGTCCAGAAACATGCTGAGGTTAATTGGTGATTGTAAATTGTCCATAGGTGTGAATGTGAGTGTGCTTGGTTGTCTGTCTCCAAGTGTAGCCCTGTGATAAACTGGTGACCTGTCCAGGTGAACCTGAGTCAGCTGGGATAAACTCCAGTCCCCCATGACCCTAGTGAGGATTATGTATAGATGATGGATGGATGGATGGATGGAAAATGCTTCACTCATAGAAATCTACAGAAAACATCCAATGTGGATAAAACACATCTGACATTAGAAAACCTTATTTCACTCTTTTCAGTCATTTTTGCTCTTAGTTGGTGTGCTGCAGTCACTGAGTGGAGTCTACAGCCACCCAGCCAGCACCGACCGTAGACTGTAGTGTCTACACGTAAGCAGATGTTGAGCAAGTGATGCATTTTGGGTGCACTTTAATTAATATTTTGCCTCTAGGAGTCTGATATCGTTGCAAAGATTTGCACATGAGCAGGAAGGCAGCATCACACCAACAAAGTGAAAGCAGTGTTGTGTTTATTTATATGTGAAAGTTAATAATCCCCCTGGTAGATACATCTTGCAAATGCTTTTTCAAGCATCAGTGCACTTTGTAATTTGCCCGGGGAGGGTTCCCAGACAAGGTGGAAGTATCTGCAAACGCAACCAGCAAACTTTTTAGACTGTGAAACAAACCTGCAAATAAATAATGGTTTTCAACTAAATATGCACACATGAATAGGAAACATATACACACATATACCAGGAAAATGTTAAGTAAGTTGTCGTTACTGTTTTTCCTCACAGGGAGAGAACCAAGCTGGTCTACTCCATGTACAGCCGCATGTCTGGAGAAACTGTGAAGAAGAACCTGATGAAGCTGGGCGTGGACTTCTTCGTCCTCGAGGATTCTTGGTGCACGAGGCGAACCAGGTACCTCAACGCCACCGCTGGTTTCACATGAGATTGCACACAATATGAAAAAAAATAGTTCCTAACTCGTACTTTTCTCCTCATTCGTCTCTGTTCTGTAGGCCTGGGTGCAGCATGCCAGAGATTTGGGACGTTGAGGATCCCCAGAATGTTGGTAAAATCCCCCTCTGCACCCACATGTCCAGGAACTCACGACCTCACTTCACCACAGTCTTTTCCAATGACATTTACAAAGTCCTAAAAGTCCCCAAAGTCGCCAAAGACCTCAGATAACATCGCTGGATGGACCGGCTCAGCACCAAACTTGTTCTTTCCACCACTTCTTTATTGTATTTTTTACATTTTTTTGGTCGCTCACTGCTGCTTTATACTTCCCAAAACTCAAATCCCCGTAGTTCCACCTTTTTTTTTGTTTGTTGTTTTTTGCATTGTTCTGATTCGCTGAGCGATGGACTAATAACAGGTTGGACATGCCAAAACAGTATGCCATGAGTCTAACCGCTCCTGGTGGCCTCACAGTTCTCAGTATTTGTGACTCTTGCCAATTATTTTTATTGTCACCCAGCGACGTTCTCATTCTGCTCCCGGTGGTGCCCAAGTGAAAGTCCAAATGTGTTGTAGCTCCTCGTTTAGCTTGTTGCAGTGGTTCTGTTACTGAGATTCCTTATTTTAAGGGATGCTGTTCATACATCTGTGTTGTTGTTTTTTTTTACTGCTTAAAACAATTTTCTTTTACTTCAGAAGTAAAACGTTGTCTGGCAGGACCAATCAGTGATGTCCACATACTGTGAAGCAATACCTTTGCAAATTCTATTGTTATGCACAGTGTTGATCTCCGACGAGATTTCTTTCAGTCGTACAGTATTTTTATAATTTATTTGTGTGAGCGTTTTTATGCAACTTGGAGGTGTTACGCTGTTTTCTTTGAGGATGTTGGTGTTTTAGGAGTCTTGGGATTCGCAGGGGAAAAACTGTTTGGGCGCTTTTTAAAATCTTTTTAAAACATATCGTTCAGCGTTGGTGTCTAGACTGAATTCACGCGAAGATTATGATTAAAATTTCCACTTAGGAGAAGAGCTTTCCTTCTCAGTTCAGTTCAGTTATAATTAGTTTAAAATGTTTTTTTTTTATGGCCAAACTTAGTAAGCAGATTAAGTAGATTACTCAGAACTGCCCTGTTTTTTGTAAATACCCGAATTGCTGTTTTGTAAAATGCTCGTGTACAGCCTTTAAAAGGTTCCTCGTGCTTCTTGGATTATTGTTTATTGCCAAAGGAAGTCTTGTTATTAATATTCAGGGTACTGTAGCACATGGAAGGTGTGGTTTTAGTGATTAAGAACCATCAGCTTGTGAGTTCTGTGACAGCCAATCTGAACTATCTGTAGCAGTGAATTCTATGTCAATGGTAGCAGTTGTGGGTTCCTTCGTCGGGCCACAATAAACACTTCAACTTTTTAGGAAATGCACTCATTCAGTTCTCGCTGAGGGTCAGATGAGAAGATCGGTACCGCTCTCATTTCTGTACATTAAGTATGTAGCCACAGTCCAGAGGTAGTTAGCTTAGCTTAGCATAGACAAAGAAAAAGGTAAATTCATGGTTTTCTCTTGTCAGAAACGTTACCTGGTGTTTGTGTCATTATGTTTAGATGGTACTCGACATGTTTGGTCCTGTTCTTGTTGAGCTCCTGCTCACACCACTTTCTCTCTTTGACTTTTTCTTGTTGCCCGGCCAAACACGTCAAACCGAGCTGCTCTTCTGCTTGCTGTCAGGAGGTTTGACCGATTGTAGGATGTATAGAAACTGTGGCTAACCTGCTGCTGTTGTCGGCGTCCACAGCTGTCCATGGACGTTGAAGTGGAAACCGTGAATTGGCCTTTGCACATTATTTTTATTTTGTTGACTGTCTGTGTTGGTTGCTTCAGTTTGGATTTACCTCCAGACTCCAGTAAAGTCACTTTAGTTGTTAACTTTAGTGTTGTTCATATTGGGACTTAGCCAGGCTAACGCTAGCCGTGCTTCGAGTCTTTTGTTGCCTTCAAATGGATCTCATGATTCAGCACGGGAAGTAAACAAAATCTTTGGTATTCCAGCGCTAACATCGACTGTAATTTGTGACACCGCTATGCCAGGCAACATCAACGTTACTGTCAGCACCTAGGAGCAACCGAGGCTAGCTAGCCATGTAGCAAGCTAACAACAGATAATGTAATGTAAGACAAAATGAAAAAAGTTATGCCTTTGGGAATACCATTTTCATTAGATATTCTAAAATTATCAAGAAACAACTGTATGACTAAAGCTTCAATATATTACGTAAACTTCCACGGCCTGAAGTTGTCACAGGAGCACAATTTGCGCTAAGCTAAGCTAGCTGCCCAGCGATTGTGGACGATCGCTGTGTCGATCTTCTCATCTAGCATTAAGAATATTTCCAAACTATTCCCGTGGTGGCAGTTTGTGATTGTATTGTTTGTATTGCACAGGTCAAATATGTACATTTGAAAGCATCAGACGTGTTTATCACAGTCAGTCACGTCTGTCAGAAAGTGTCTGTTAGCGCCATAGCTACGTATTGTGTTGTTGGTTTGTCTTAATATAATCAAGCTCACTGGCTGCTAAAGCTGTTCTAAATCACATTTATCACCTTTTTTTTTTTTTTTTAAATCAACCTGCCTTTCTTTACTTTTAAAGCTTGGAGCCTTTTTTTTTTTTTTTCCAGAATGACAGCAACTAAAAAAAGGAGCCGAACATTGAGTTTGTGTTACAGTAACTAACAGTTTGTCTTTAGAAGAAACGGTTTGACATTTTGGGAAATAGACTTGTTGGCTGAGAGTCAGATAAGAAAAGCTGCTACATGCCTGTACTTTAAATATAAAACTTAAAAACGGCTCTGTCAGGCTACTTCAAAAACACACCTGCAGGAACCTCTAAAGGTGTGAAGTGGTGGTTTTTTACGGGGAATCATGCACCGGACTATTTCTGTCTGAGAACAGTAGTCGTGTGATGACAAGTTGCTGCGCCTGTAAAACTACAGTGTTGGACTGTAGAGAGTCAGACCGGCTGTTTCACTTCACCGCTGAGCTTCCATCTTGTTGGCTTCGTATTTTAACGGACAGACATGAGAGCGGCTCGGATCTTCTGAAAATGCCAAACTGTTGACCATGCGTGGCAACGGGAGCGCCTCTTCTACGAGTCGATTGGCAGGTTGCATGTTTCCTCTTCCAACATGTTCTTCATAATCACCACTGGTCAAACGTGATAGAAGAAGTTCTCTCGGCTTTAAGGTGTTTTTTCTTGTGAAGCTTGTCGAATCGTCACACCTTGGGCTAAATGACGTCACTGATTCGGCTTCTGGATGAGATCATGGAACAAATTCGAATAATGAGATGAAACTTTTAGGCAAACTGTACGTTCACGATCCCAGATTAAATGCGGTTGAACAAATCGTGCAGTCCGGCTGATCTCAGACCCGTTTGTGGCGCCACGGCTCGCGGTTTGCAACTGGTCTTGTAAGTGCCCGTTTTTAAGGAGTGGTGCTGTTGTTAGAACTCCCCCGAACACTTTGACAAAAAACAGTTTATTCCTGGCGCGGGTCTCGGTGTGTTCCAGATGTCTTTTATAATATTTGTCTATTTTGTCTGTATTTTAAAAAATAAAGTATTTGCCATGAGCGCTGCTGCTTTTTTCTGTTTGTTTAGATGTGAATAACACATTTTCCTTCATTCCAGTTTATTCCAATCTGCTGTATTTCCCATTAATCCGAGTGTTATGACTCTGTGGGTCATTCTAACCTCCTGCTCTCACTGTCAGCATAAAGATTCAGGGAAACAATAACCTGGACAATTAACATACTGTATACCAAGGCAGAAATAACGAGCTCCCTGATGTTCTCGTAGATTAATCGTAGCAACCGGACTTGAAGACGTTCCACCTCTCATCCAAGAGGCTTCATCGGCTCTGACTGACTAGTTGGGAGTTCCAGATACTGACATCCTTAAGGATCCATTAACACCTGAGTTTCAGTTTCATTTGGGGGTTTGTTGCTCCTCCCCCTCATTATGCGAGTCGTTAGTGCTCCCCCTGCCACAGTGGGGTTCGTTAGGGTCTTTTGTGGCGACATGTAGTTTCATCTTCCTGGGGAGAGATCTTAGGACTGAATTGTAAACAGGTGAGAGGTGATGCCTCAGATCTCCACCTCTGTTGAGGGATGGTCTTTGCAGTTTGACACCCCCTCTCTCAAACCACCTGTCCTCTCTCGCCAAAATCTGTACAGTATTGTCTTCAAAAGAGTGTCCTTTGTCTTTAAGGTGCAGGTGGACTGTCCTGAGGAGCTAAGTCAGTCAGAACTGATGAAGCCTCTTAGATGAGAGGTGAAATGTCTTCAAGGAAGTCCAGTCGCTATGATTAAACTACCAGAATAACCATGACCTGGATGACTGAGAATCTTCACAGACGAGCTCCCTGGTGCGTTACACAAATCTTTTTTTTTTTAACTTTTCAGAACAAATCAAGCAAATTATCCACCTGGTTTTGCCGTTTTTGGAGCTGAATGAGGGGATACTTGCCGGCTGACCTGATCAACCTGCATAATCATTCCAGGTCTGAAGCGGACACGCTCATTCCAGTTTGGCTGCCAGCTGGGAAACGTGCAGGGTTATAATCAGCTGTAATTATCCTTCAGCTTCTTTTCCGTACTGTTTTGTTCAGCACACAGTGATTGTTAGTCCTCACAGACTTTTTGTATATAAGCAGTCAGGAACACCTCGCTGTGTGTAGGAGTGAACCGCTCGCTAAATGTGATGGCACATTTCACTCTGAAATGCAGCGCTTACCCTGACTCCAGACTACGCAAAAACAAGATGTCACTGACACCATTAGTCTCATCCGCTCATCAGCCCTTAATGGAGTTTTTGTGGACAATTTGATGCATGATATGGGAACTTAATCTACCGCTCAGATATGCATTCACTTAGTCGTGGGGCAGTTCTGGATCCGACCTTTTCTCAGATCTGATATTTTTCATTAAAGAAAACCTGCCTTGTTTGAAGAAATCCACAAATGAACTTCAGAATACAAGTCATGAGCTGCGGATTTGTCACTAATTTAACCCATAAAAACGAATCTGAGGGCCAAAGTTGTATCTTTAGAAGTTTGTTCTTTCCACTAAAACAACCCCCTCCAGATTTAAAACGGCTCTACATAGCGGCATAATCTAGAATCTGGAGATCTATGTAAAGCCACCCCTCCTGGCTCACTGCAGCTCGAGCGAACCAGCTCACGTACGACTCTGCCCAAACACTGTAAAGCTATTCTACATACCGCAATGGCAACTGGTGATATTGAGGTAATTCAGCCATTCATGTTTAAATCTGCTGCAAGGTGGAGCAGTGGTTGGCACCGTTGCCTCGCAGCATGAAGGTCGCCGGTACGCATCCCGGTGGAGTCTCCATGTTCTCCCCGTGCAGCGTGGGTTCTCTCCAGGTTCTCCAGCTTCCTCCCACAGTCCAGAAACATGCTGAGGTTAATTAGTGATTGTAAATTGTCCGTAGGTGTGAATGTGAGTGTGCTTGGTTGTCTGTCTCTAAGTGTAGCCCTGTGATAGACTGGTTACCTGTCCAGGTGAACCTGCCTTCACCCTGAGTCAGCTGGGATAGACTCCAGCCTCCCATGACCCTAGTGATGTATAGATGATGGATGGATGGATGTTTGACTCAATAATGAGACTGAAAGTTCCAACCTGAAGCTGACAGGATTGAGTCTGTCGGTTTGTCAGATATGAAACCGAAACTCAAGTGCTAGTGGCTCCTTTAGGATATCAGTATCTGGAACTCCCAACTAGTCAGTCAGAGCTGATGAAGCCTCTTGGATGAGATGTGGAACGTCTTCAAGGAGCTCAAGCAAGTCCAGTTGCTACGATTAAACTACGAGAAAAACCGTGACCTGGATGACTGAGAACCTTCAGACACGTCAGATATGAAACAATGCAAGTCTGTATTTTTGAGACATGTCAACACGGTAAAAAAAAAGAAAGGATTTTTACTTGAGGGGTCTTTAATCCTGAAGATTTCTGCCGAAATGAAATACAACATGGCTGCATAAATGATTTAATAGTATTTCAGGTGTTGTAGACAGAGATTTATGCTGCAGCAGGTGTAGTGACGATACATCGATGAACAGTTCAGCGTTAAAACTCATCAACAGCGTTCGGAGCTGAAACATAAAATACAAGGTAGGCAGACTGGCATTGGAGTTATACAATCAGCTGTGGGAAGAGACGAGCTCCTAGAATTGCACTATATTTATCTTCCAAAGTATTATATTGTATGAATTGTCAAAATGTTTTTTATTTCACCAAGCTGTGGGCTAAAAACCTGACACATCAGAACCAACACAGGGCCTCAATGGCATTTACACAACTCTAAGATAAAATCCCACAGTCGTAGAGGAAAAACGTCTGGGGATTC
The DNA here is from genome assembly GCF_000690725.1 of Stegastes partitus. Taxonomy (NCBI): domain Eukaryota; kingdom Metazoa; phylum Chordata; class Actinopteri; family Pomacentridae; genus Stegastes; species Stegastes partitus. The sequence goes on from NW_007578460.1 coordinate 149,223, forward strand.
ACCGAGTCAATAAATTCAGTGAGTTCAAATTGGGCCCTTTTGTTTCCCTGTATGTTACATTTTTTCTGCTCATACTGAAGCTTAAGCTATGATTTTATTTTATTTTTTTTTGAGTACGTGTAGGTCTTAATTCAGCCGTGAGCCGTACACCTCAACCTCACACAGAGTCAGGTACTCTTCTCTGCCAGGTATGACGATATTCACGTAGCGGCCGTCCACCCCGTTGCAGTTGAACTCAACGACGGTGCCTGCGGGGATCTTTGTGATCACAGCACACCTGGTAGACGAAGCAAAAATCCAGAATGATTCATTTAGAAAACAAGATGCACTGATAGTAACTGCAGGCTTCATAGGTCCTCCTTCCAAAAGTCTTTTCGGTCCTCATCTCATCAAGGTGCATTTAAGGTGTTTAAAAGATCCTTCATCATGGCAGAGGGGCAACAATATCTTGGTCATGGGAGGAAAGAGGATGCAAGGAGGCACAAGTTAGCATTTACTGGAAGATGGACGAATGAGTGGCCATCAGGGGTCAACACCCAGCATGCTACACTCACACAAACAGTCCTGTTGACACTCAGCAACGCAAGCATTTACTTTGAACTAGTGGAACATTTCGTATCAACCTGGAGCTGAGATAGTTCAGTCTGGATCAAAGGGGTGGACCGTCTGTCCTCTAGAGTGTCTGAAAATGTTAATAAGAGTGACTGTAGGACATGAATTAAAAGCACAACTGGAAATCCAGGACTTTAAATTAGAAGTCTGTAAACTACCTGGCGTTGTTGTTGCCATTGTTCTGGAGAGAATCTCCGATGCGGATCTCGGCTCCATTGAGTCGTTCTGAGAAAGAATCTCTGTTGGCCACCTTGACGGTAAACACTTTATGTGTTTTGAGCAGATCCAGTCGCCACCAGGGGTTGAGCTCGCTGTTCGTGTGTGAGCAGGAGCCGCTTTCCCACTTGCCGTCTTGATTCCCATCTATGGCGTTTAGTGCAATGCCAAATGAAAACAATGACGACTGCGTGGCTTTTCCTTGGAGTGCAAGATTCGCTTCTGCAAAAAGAACGTACTTGGTCTTGACAAGAGAAGGTGCTTATTAACCAAAACAAGGATCGTTGTCATAGAAATGCAGGTCGATTTAAAAGCTAGAAATATGTGAAATTAACAATTTATGGATACCACCGTCGTTTTATATTCAATGAAACCACCTTTTGGTTTTAATCACAAGTGCACCGTGTGTATATCAGAACTCTTTATATAGAAACTAGAAATTTTAAGTTTACACCAGTGTGCATAGAAAAATAAAATGGCTGAATACTGTCCACATGTATTTTGCGCAACAGCTCAAATTCCCACCAGTTGGGGCAGGGTACCCGTAGACTTCCACCTCACAGAGCGTAAGGTACTCTGGGGATCCAGATAGCGCCAAAGTCACATAACGTCCTTCAACACGATCAGTGAAAGTCACGGTGACTGCTTCTCCCAGACCAGCTGAAGCAATTGTACCAACCCTGACAGAAAAGAGAGAGAGTTAAAGTCCCCCATGACGGCAGTCGACTGACATTTGAGAGCCAGCGCTGATAGCAACGCCTGTAACCAGGGTAACTAGTAGGTAACTAGTAGGAATGATGTATATGTGGTCATTTAACTTGGAGAACTTGTTGGACTATGAGTACTAAACCCCAGAAACACTTTTCATGGCCCATAGTTATGCATTACTGTGAGAAGAACCTTCTAGTGAGTGGTAACCATGACAGTAGCAAAGTAGGAAGTAGCTAAAGCACTGTAGGGAGGAGGTTGGGGTGGATGGATGGGTCGACAATAAGTTTGACAACAAAGCAATGGATTACAATTCTGAAGGTAATTGGTGTTTGAGAATGAATCTAACAAAAAAGTAAAAATATGGCCATGTATTACTTGCCACCAGTCGGGGCACAAATAAACAGTTAGCCCTAGAAATGGTTTACACTGACTTCCAGAAGCTGTAGAGAAACAGAGGCTAGCCCTGGCACG
>NW_007578460.1:151610-153564 GCF_000690725.1 Stegastes partitus
ACGTAGATCGGAGGCGACGATGCTAACCACCGGTCCAGCCTGCATTGAGATATGAAACATGCTAATGCCTGCGCAGCACATTTCCGCAAACTAGTACTTCATGATGGACTGGCGACCTATCCAGGATATGCCCCATGACCTTCACAGGATAAAGGGGTGATTAGAAAGTGAATTGCTGGATGGATTACCTCAACACAAGCTCTTGCAGCTCAGTGTTGTATTTGCCCCAGATTATAAAAAGGAGGCTTGTGTTAGCCGTCTCTTTTCCATGTACCGTCGTGGTCATGACAGTTAACCAGACTGTCTGAGAAAAACTGGTAGTGTTGTAGGTTCTATTTGTTACCCTGATGATGGTAACATGAATTAGTGATGGGCCTAAGCCTCAACAAGCAGTCGGTCATGCAGGAACCTTTTAATATTTGCTGATTTCTCCGGCTGACTTACGCTGGGTTGACTAAACCGTTGTCGGTTAAAGAGTTGCCTATGTGGATCTTCAGCCCGTTGATCCGGTGCTCACAGCAGTCTCCTCTGTTGACGACGATGATGGAGGTGATGATGTAGGACTCCAGCAGGTCCACTCTCCACCAGGGTTTGTCCTCCTCAGGAGTATGTGTGCACGAGCCGTGCGAGAAGGTCGAGTCACGGTTTCCATCGATTGCATTGGAGGCAGCTGCCAGTACGTGCTCGTAACGCGTGGACTGGGTGGCTTTTCCACGCAAGGCCAAGTTTTCTGTGAATGAGAAAAGAAGATATAATCAGTTCATTCATTTCCCTGTAATGCAGCACAGCCTTCTGTCGGTTCTGCTTCGATTCACTGAGACACGCAGGTCAGACGACGACGTGGAGTAATGCCAAAGTAGTGTCATGAGTAGTAATCGATTACTTTCTAAATGGGGTAAATAAGTAAAGCAATGCACTACTTTTTGAAAAGCTGGCAAGAAATGTGTAACACAGCTCTGAATACAACGGCAGGAAACGTATGCAAATAAACAATACAAAGTAGTGACATACGTTCAACACAGATAAGAGCGAGGCCTGCCGTCATACCGTCTGGATCATAATGTTAAAACAGCTTCAGCTCATTTCAAAACGCCACTGCTGCTTGTTCTGAGGTCAAACTGTGTCATACGAAAGTCCTGCTTTTGTAGACCAGCTTGTAATAAGGAGGAAGTTCATTATGATGTTCAGAGAGTTCAGACGAGCTCGCGTAGCAAAAACAAAACATGAAACACTAAGTCTAAAAATATAAAACTGCATAAAGAATCCACATGCATCGATCGGACTCGTGAAGTTACCCAACATTAGTTGACTTGCAGATGAATTTATGTTTTTCTGTTTCCTGCTTTTCAAGGATTCTGAAGCAGAAGTCTATTAAGAAGACAGTATTTAAACCTCCTTGATCAACCGACTGACCAGCATCCACCTCTTTCCATCTACAAAATGTACATTTTACTGTTCATACATCGTAGTCGTAGATGGCTCGTGCATCTGGTGATATTTTGCATGAAGATGCTCTTACTGTGAGTGGAAGCCCAGCTCGTCATCAGCAGGAGCAGCAGAAGGAAAACACTCAGTTTCATCATTCTGGTTGAGACACATGGAAGACAATATTTAGAGATTTACATTTCTGATTCGTTATTATTACATTTAGAAGCTGCACTGTGTTGGAAATGTGGAGGAGTGATTATCCCAGTAAAGTTAAATGAGTCGTTTTTCACCTAAATGTGGCACAAAAATATTTAAGCCCTTCTTTCACAATCATTCTTTTATTACAGTTTTATCTTTTATTATCTCATCTTTAATCCTAAGTATCAATAACTAAAAAAGCATTGATCGGAGTTCAAGTTTGGAAATCCATCTGTGTTTGTCATGAAGTTACTTTTTAATCTACATGTCAGGATAGCTCACTTTTTTTCACTGTTTTGAGGTCAGAAATGACAGAAACAATATACAG
>NW_007578460.1:154314-156499 GCF_000690725.1 Stegastes partitus
GAGTCACGACTGTGTATTGAAAGCTCCTGATTTAGCTTTTATTTTATTTAATAAAAATGAATAATAAGAAAGAGAATGAAGGTGAAAAGTAGCTTTCATCCCACAGAAGATTTTAATTTGTTTTAGGTTGGTTCAAGAAAGTTTTTCTTTTTTTTTTCCTGATCTTTTAGTAAAAGTTTGATGGTGATTGCACAAACAGCCCACGTCAGTATGAAGTGAGCCAGTGATCGATCGCCCTCTTGCATGAATCATACATCAATATTACTTCAAAATGAAGAAATGCAGAGATAGAACAGCATGTAATGTTCTGGAGACCCCTCCTCCCAAACAGATTTCACAAATCATGTCTTCGGGGAGTTCATGTTTTAATAGGAGAAGCCAGGATCCCTCCCTGGCTCAGGGAGTCGGCTGTGAGTTGTGCAATACTGTGACGTCTAAACTTTACTACGCAACGTGTCCTGAGATGACTTACGCAATGATCTGGCGCTACATCGATAAAACTAGAATTTATCTAAAAAATTAAATCTATTTAAAATCATCATCTATAGACAGCCTTTAACTCGCTCATTCACCACCTCATAGTGGGAAGATGACAAAGAATCACAAAGAGCTTAACACACTGTATGCACATAGTAGTAAACAAGAGTTTCTCCTCTACATTCACTGCAGAACATCTTGCGTCCTTGAGATCGTATCTGTCACATTTCACAGAATGGTTTCACATCATATGAATCAGCACTTGTGTACGAGGAAGAAGCAAGCTCACAAACATGATGTGTCAGGTTTTGTCCAGCGCAGATGCTCTGAAAGTGGGTGACAGCTGTGATTATTTAAATCGCTCAAGCATCTGTATGGGCCTTGAGTTGCTCTCTTTGATTTCACCAGAGGGAAAGCGGTGCTCCTCGTAATAACAGGACAAACAATCGAGTTTGGGTGGAATCAATCTGAGCACTGGATTACAAGAAGAAGAATCATGTCAAAGAGCAAATCTTTAATTTTAGCACCCTCATGTTTTTTCACCTTACTTGAATTTTGTTGAACCACAAACTAGTAGAAGGAAAAAGAAAGTTCAGGTTTACAAGTGGATTCAGTAGATTAAAAGATCTGTGGCTACAATTTGCCTCCTTAGACTGAAAATAGACATAAATTAATGTTATGTCATGTTCTTGTGAAGCTACCTGAGCTCAGGCAGTCAACGATGTTCATGTCCTGAGATAATCCGCTGCAACAAAGAAGTGAAATGTGTTACCTGGACGTCCAGACAAAGCAAATGCTTTCTTCCAGGAGTCTGATGATTTCACAAAGAAGAAGCTTCCAAACCCTTAAAAACTCAAATTAATTCGCTTTTTATACGTTTCTCCGTCTTCACCCCCACATCAGTCGAATCGCATCCAACCAATCCTCAGAAATCAGATCATGTTCATCCTCAACACCGTCCAATCACCAACCACCGGTTTGATACCGAGCATTGTCTTTCACTTCCCTCCTCAGGAATTCAGTTCACAGGTTATCCAAGTCCACACCAAGAAATGTGCCAAAGATCAGACCACAGAACCCACGTTATCAAGAACACTGACTCTAGGGTGTAAACAGTCAGTTTTTAAATCATTTTTAGGTCGATGGAAAGCATCTGCTATCTCTGCAGGTTACGGTTTGGCCTGAAGCTGAAGTTTAAAGATGCCAAACGGCTTCATTACACAAAAGCACAGATATTAGGCTGGTTATTTTGCAACAGTCTTGTACTCGTTGCTCAAGATTTAATCACTCACACAAGTGTTTGTACATTGAAAAGGGAGGGTTGAGCAATTTGTTGTTGAATTTAAGTACACTGTAATTTACTCGAGTATCTCTATTTTCTGTATTATGCTTCACCACATTACAATTAGGCGACTGTGGCTCAGTTGTAGAGTGGGTTGTCCTCTAACTGCAAGGTTGGCGGTTCAATCCCCGGCCCCTCCACGGTCGAAGTGTCCTTGGGCACGACACTGAACCCGAAGTTGCTCCCAATGGCAGGCAGCTCTGTCACCATTGGTGTATGAATGTGTGTGAATGGGTGAATGAGAAACACATTGTAAAGCATTTTGGATAAAAGCGCTGTATAGGTGCAGACCATTTACCACATCCATCCATCCATTATCTATAATCCTCACTAGGGTCGTGGGGGGCTGGAGTCTATCCCAGCTGA
>NW_007578460.1:156696-158898 GCF_000690725.1 Stegastes partitus
TACATGTGAAAGATTAAATCAGCTGTTTCCAACCAGTTTGACAACTTACAGCAAAGCAGCGTTGAGCTGATGGTTGTTTAGGATCGTTCATGTCTGTGAGTTGAGCAATCTCGTGCTGTGCATTCAAATATTTCTGCATTTCTGTCGGTGTGTTCATCGTGTCGACTGGATGAGGAGCTGGAACAGGCTGATGCTTTGTCTCAGCGGGTAACAAGATCATTTTGATAACCTTAAAGCATCTTCAGTGAGAATAAAAGAGGAAAAGCCAGTAAAAAGTAGCTCCAGCTGGACTCACTATCGACAGTCAACAGAGGACTTTTGCTGCAGGATGCTTGTAACACGTCTCTTCTCTGAGAGTAGATCAGGGTTTGAATGCAAAACCTTTAACTTGTGGTGGAGTATTTTGAGGTGACTTCCTCCACCACTAGCGTTGACCTGCTCTTGGCTCTTATACAGAACTCTGACTGTAACCAAAACGGGAAGCAATAACTACAACTGTAAATGTTAAAAATGCTGAGTCGCACATTTTTAACTTGCGCAATCCGCCCGAGTGTTTGGGTGTTTCAGTGACTCCTCTGTTTGGCTCTCTGAAAACACACATAAACACCCAATCCTCTGCAGTTCACTCAACTCTCTAGCCACGAATACGACGGCATTATTCTGTTTAATTTGTCTTAATCTGATCATGGGCTGTAATGTGATTGTTACTGTTCTTTCAGTAAGGAAGCAAAAATACCATCTGAGCTGTCAACACAAATAGTAAAAGTATGCAGACAGTGAAATATTTCAAAGCTGAATCAGCTCAGAGTGTTTGTTCCTTCGTTGCTCCGCCTCCTCTCAGTAAACTTGGATAAGCTCCGCCCATTCACCCGCAGGCCACACCCCATTTTCCTGCAGGTTGCTAGGCGACGACTTCCAATCCCTGACTTTACTTCAGTAACAATACAATACTACAGAAGCAATCATCCTAATATTACATACAAGTACAAAAGTATTACAAGCAATATATATACTTGAGATCCTCAAAAATATACTATCTATTCAGAACTTTTAGAAAAATGTGTATTGTATATATTGTTTTTTAATAATTAATGCATTGATGGTCCAAGAAACTGTTGTCGCCTCTATGTGGGAAACTAATATTTGGTATTTCTTATACTGCTGGCTAGCTCATTCTACACTGACAAATCAGAATTTAAATGCTGATTGTAAATATATTTATGTGAGTCTACAAAACAACGAGCCAGTAAAACAGGTTTAACGTTGCTGGGGGGTTGGAAACCGGCAGAATGTGTCACATCAGAGAGTTTTTTTTTGCCTTAAAAGCTCAAAAATGTTGCGTATTAACATGACGTATGCAAAAAAAAATCCCATGAATGTGCAGATCTACGAAGTCCCTGCTCTCTCCTCACCCACAGCTCTCCATTCGCTGCAGTTTGAGCACACCGGCTCACCTACGACTCTGCTCAGACACTGTAAAACTGCTGCACACTAGAAAATGGCAAGTTGGGAGGACTGAAGCCGATTCTGAAGAAGACTAATGATACAGAAAGACCTAAAGGTTTGGTACACTGTGGTTGGTAGGGGGGAGATGCTCCACTGTAGCATAGAACACCATATAGACATGTCAACAAGGTAGAAGATTTAAACTTCAAATGAGGGAGTCTTTAATCCGGAACAATAGTGATGAAATCAAAAGGGCAACATGGGTACATACAAGACTGAGCAGTAATATAATGCTGGTTGCATGCAGAGCTTCATCCTGCTGCAGGTGTAGTGACGGTACATCAACAGATCAGAATTAAAACTCAACAACAGCATTCGGAACTGAAACACGGCCAAACATCAAATCTAATGTCGGCAGGCTGATGCTGCACTTATGCACTGATGTCACCAGAATGTTTCATTGCCTGATTTGATCTGACACATCACAACAATGGGGTGTTCATAGCATTTACTCTTCATTAAAACCCAACAATGCAGTCACTGTCCTGTTCACTATAAAACCACTTACTGAGATTTATCAAGTGGGGGGAAAGTAAATGAGTTCATAGTCTTGGTTCTGTACACGTTATTGTTTTCTTCTGGTCATACTGAAGCTTAAACTGTGATGTTGTTCAGTTTGAGTCCATGTGAGACCTAATCCAGCCGTGAGCCGTACACCTCAACCTCACACAGAGTCAGGAACTCTTCTCTGTCCGG
>NW_007578460.1:160233-170319 GCF_000690725.1 Stegastes partitus
TGTGTGCAGGAGCCGCTTTCCCACTTACTGGCACGATTCCCATCTATGGCATTTCCTGCCACGCCAAATGAATACAGCGACGACTGTGTGGCTTTTCCTTGTGGTGCAAGATTCTCTTCTGCAAGAAGAATGTACGCATGTAATTAATACAACGCAGTCGCTCAACATCATTGATCACTTAAAAGTTACAAATATGTGAAATTGTACAGTTATTAATGCACTTTCTAAATATACAAATATATTCTAACCCTAGTTTTTTTTAGTTTTTAGCACAACCAGGCGCATTATGTGTACATCACAACCTTTTGCATATCAACCAGAAATGTTGGGCTCATACCAGTTTGTAGATAAAATGAAAATGTCTGCATGCTGTGGTGTGTAATAGCTCACCAGTTGGGGCAGGGTACCCGTAGACTTCCACCTCACAGAGCGTAAGGTACTCTGGGGATCCAGATAGCGCCAAAGTCACATAACGTCCTTCAACACGATCAGTGAAACGCACGGTGACTGCTTCTCCCAGATCAGCTGAAGCAATTGTACCAACCCTGACAGAAAAGAGAGAGAGTTAAAGTCCCCCATGACGGCAGCTGAGAAGCAGTACTGGTAACAGTGCTCATAACTCCAGGATCATTGTTGTTAGTTACTTCATAAGTGAAGGTCAGTATGGTTCTGCGCTAATGCTTGCGCAGCATATTTTCATATTTCCAAAAATCACTACATTGACACCTACTGAGTCTTGAGCAGCTCTTGCACCTCAATGTTAGATTTGCCTCAAATTACAGAAGTGAACAAACACTGTTGGGGTGAAAATGAGCAACAAAGCTCTGACAAACTAGTGGGACATGTTGGACATTTGCTGATCTCTCCGACTGACTTACTTTGGGTTTCCTAAACCGTTGTTGGTCAAAGAGTTGCCTATGTGTATCCTCAGCCCGTTGATCCGGTGCTCACAGCAGTCTCCTCTGTTGACGACGATGATGGAGGTGATGATGTAGGACTCCAGCAGGTCCACTCTCCACCAGGGGTTGTTCTCCTCCACAGTATGTGTGCACGAGCCGTGCGAGAAGGTCGAGTCACGGTTTCCATCGATTGCATTGGAGGCAGCTGCCAGTATGTGATAATAACGCACTGACTGGGTGGCTTTTCCACGCAAGGCCAAGTTTTCTGTGAATGAGACGGATGGAAAAGCGTTTAGAAGATGTGATCAGTGTTGGTAGTAACTCATCGCTGTAATCACATTACGTTTTCCTGTAATGCAGTTCAGCCTTCTGTCGGTTCTGCTTTGATTCACTCTGTAAGTGCTCAGTGGGCTGGTTTTCACCAACGTAGCGGTTGGTTTTGTGGCAAAACTTTATCAAAGAGCATAAAAAACAATCTTATGTTTGTGCTTCTTGTTAGGATACAGATTTGTGCTGATACATGAGATTGAACATTATATTGCAAGTCACATGACAGCGATGTTGTGGAGTCACGCTGCCATGATGCAATAATGTAAGGAGTAACGTAGCCTGTTATATGGAGTAGTGAAAGTGTCAAATTACAAAAATAAATCAGTAAAAGAATAATAAAATAAAAGTGGAAATAAAAAGAAGAATTAATAAAATTTAAAAATAAAGGAAAGCAAAGGAAATATGCGCAGAAATCTGTGCGCGGTAGGAATGTTGTTGTGTGCATATTTCCTTTGCTTTAAAAGCGACATAAAAAATAAATGAAAATTAAAAAAATTAAATAAGAATAACTCTTATTATTTTATTTATTTGTCTTTATATTTCTACTTTAATCAGCCTTTTCTTTTATGGAATCATTTTTGATTAATATTATTTTATATCGCCACTTTTTTTAAAAATTTTTATTTATTCTTCTTTTTAATTTCCACTTTTATACTTTATTACTCTTTCATTGACTTATTTTTGTAACTAAAATAATAATTCATATAACCCAAGATACTTATTTTTATAACCGTGTTTGTGAAATTCTATACATTTCACATTTGGTATGTTTGTAAATGTTGGGACCTGCAGCAGAATTTCAAACTGACAGACCCACTGGTGAGACGCTATGAGGTCAAACTGTGTAATTCAAAGTGCATTATGATGTCCAGAGAGTTCAGACTACCTGCTGCGAGAGCAAAACATGAAATGCAATCTTTAAAAGTACCTTTAAAACTCAAATGGAAACAGTGTGCTCCTGCATGTGGTGATGCTTCACATGGATGCTCTCTGATCATACTTACTGTAAGTGTATGTCGAGCTCATCGCCGGCAGGAGCAGCAGAAGGAAAACACTCAGTTTCATCATTCTGGGTGAGAAACATGACAGGCATTAATTTACAGGATTTAAAGATTTACATTTCTTTACTATTACATGAGAAATATGCTGTATTAAAACTGCCACTGAAATGTGGCAAAACAAATGAATGCTTCAGCCCTTCTTCAACCTTTAATATTCAGAACTAAGTAAGCATTAATCAAAGTTAAAGTCTGGAAATAGAAATCCCTCCGTGTTATTTGTGAAGTCAGTTTTTTAGGTGTGCATAACACACTGTGTGTTTCAGGGGAGCTCACTTTTTTTCACCGATTTTGTGGTTAGAAATGACAGACATTTATACAGCAGTTGATTTGGCTTTTATTTATCATTATTCCTATTAATGAGATTATAAACAAAAGGAATTTTAAAAAAAACAGATGACAAGTAGCTTTTAGCACCACAGAGGATTAGATTTGTTTTAGCAGCTGGTTCAATAAAGTATTTCTTTCCTCTGATCTTTGAGTTCAAGTGACGCTTGGTGGTGCACATAGAAGTGACTGATCACCCTCTTACATGAATCACACATCAATAATATTTCAAATGCACGGCAAAACAGCAGATTGTAAACATTTATAGATGCCTGAATTTGGCAAAAATTGTTTTGAGGGAAGTGCATGTCTGAGTTAGAAGAAGCGGGGCTCCCCTGTGCAGTTTGCATTCTGGGTTAAAGAAGTTGGCTGCAGTCTGCAACCTCGCCACTAGGTGTCACTAAATCCTACACAGGTGCTTTAAGGTCAGAAGTCAGATGCAGGAAGTGTTAAATGGAAAACATCTAAGCATAAAAAGACCCAGTTTCTGGTTCTGTCACAGGTTTCTTCCTCAGACTTCTTTTCTCCCTCACCGCAGTTTGTCAAGTGCTCTGAGATGAGCCATGCCATGATTTGGCACGTTTTCAATAAAATTTAGTTGTGTATATATATATANTGGAATCAAAGTCTGAATATATATAATATAAATAAGTCTCTTGTCAGTTTTGCAGAATAAATGTCTGGGATAGACAAGACACTCAACACTTTCACTCTCGCTGTCTCCTGAAAGAGCCGTTGCGTCTATGTGCGCCGCCATCTCTATGAAAACCCATAAAGATTCATTCCATATATTCAGAGTAGAACCCACGCTGCACGGGGAGAACGTGGAGACTCCACGCAGAAAGATCCCGGGTGTCCTCACCGGCGACCTTCTTGCTGCGAGGCAACGGTGCTAACCACCAAGTCACCTTGCAGCCTAATTTTTGCATCCTGATTTTTAATTTTTTTTCATCTGACTTGAATTCTGTGAATCTGAATTTGTAATTAAGCAACTTAAAAAGTGTTTATATTTGAAGTATTGGACCCAAAAAGCATACTGGAACATTGAAACCACAAATTAGTATAAGAACAACAAAAACCTTCAGAATTACAGATTAATTCAGGAGCAGTTCAACTTCAGAGTTAAGATTTCAATAATCTGTTGGAACAAAGACGTTCAATGTATTACCTGGACGTGTAGACAAAGCAAACGCTTTCTTCCAGCAGTCTGGTGATTCAACAGAGAAGAAGTTAAAGCTTCCAAACCCCTAAAACCTTTGGGTGTCTTTGCCTTTTATACCTATCTCCGTCTTGATCGCATCAGTTGAATCGTAGCCAACCAAACAGGAATCAGATAATTGCCATCATCAGCACTGTCCAATCACAAACCACCAGCGGCTTTTACTTCCCTTCCCATGAATGAATGTCACAGGTTATCCAAGTCCACGCCAAGAAATGTGCCAAAGATCAGACCACAGCACTCACAATATTTTACCAGGAACACTGACTCAAGGATGTATAACGTTACTTAATAAAATGGGTATTTTGCAACAGCCTTGTGCCTGTTGCTCAAGATTTATTCCCATGGACAAGTGCTTCATGCATTAAAGGGGGTTGTGCAATTGTTTTCGACCAGAATTGAAATGTAGCTCAATAAATGTGCACCAGTACTGTACTTATGCATATATATATTTATATATTATACTTAATCTGCTAATTAATTTGCTTATCCAAAGAGCTGCTGAACTGTCTTTCATTGTTGTTAACAATGACGATAGAGTTCTATTCTATTCTATTCTATTCTATTCTATTCTATTCTATTCTGTTATTCTATTTAATACTGCTGGTTTGTTAAAGCCGCAGCCGTCCAAGACATCCGCTGATAGAAGTATTTTTTTGTCGAACAAAACAGCCTCTAATGGAGGTGAGAGGAACGCTGGTGGTGTAAGACGACTGAACCTCTGTCCCCTGTCAGAACACTGTTTTTTTTTTTTTACATGCTTTGTTGTGTTATTTAGGTTCTGATTTGTAGGCACAAAACTACTTGGTTAGATTTGGTCATGACAGATTCATCCTTTCTGAGCGCTCAGCCTGTTACCAGGCAAACTTCTTGTTACCTGAAAAAGCTGACGATATTTGGCTCGAGCATCTCTGTCTGATAATCAGGGATTTTTACTGGTCTATTGGACTTTCCGGGCTGCAAGGTGGCTCAGTGGTTAGCACCGTTGCCTCGCAACTAGAAGGTCGAGGATTAAGCGGTGTATAGATGATGGATGGATGGATAATGGATGGATATTGGACTTTCCTGTGCATCAAAAAATGATGTTTTAAGGTCCCCAGTGTGTTCAGATGTAACACAACAGGGTCCTGACAAAGTGGCTGTAGGTCAAAGTCAGGAGTCCAACATTTTGACATGAAGATTTTAAATATAAAGAACATTTAGAATTCTAAAATGCAGCACATTTCACACACATCCCTTGTTTCCAGCTATTTTGACAACTAACAGAAGAGTCTATTAGGGGCCCATTATCACGGATGTCTCATGAGTTGTTCCGTTAAAAAGTGACCTCATCTCTTCTAAACGTCTCAGATCCTTAAATTACTGCAATTATACAGAACTCTCATAACAAAATTAATGATCAGAGGAGTTGCTTTTCCTAACAGGTCCTCAGAATGATCTCGGGATGCTTCGGAGGGACCCGACCGATGGGTTGGGAACTAGAAAACTCATAACAAGCAATTTCTGTCATCATATAGACTGAACGAAGAGCTGATACATGTGAGGGTTCAGTCGTGGGAGGGATCCAAAGATGCAACACAGGGTTTGGGAGTGAAGAAAAGAGGGATTTGTTTGACAAATGCAGGGAACCAAGGGACACCGGGATGCTCGTGAGGGTAGCCGAGTGAGGGAGGGACATCCTGGGGTAAAGCACGTCAGACAAAGCAAGTATCTCAAAGCAGGAAGTTCTCCACACTCTGCAGGCTGGCTACCACTCTAAGGGGGATAATCCACTGGCGCTGGAGCACAGGTGGAGGCAGACTTTATCCAGTGATGACTGCTGATGCACATCAGGTGAGGAGGAGTGTGAGTAAGAGCTCTCCCGTCCGGAAACCCCGTCCAGCCTGAAAACACAACCGCAGCCAGAAGAAACAACAAGCACACACACTACACAGTCTCACACAAAGCACTAAATTCAGATCACAACAATACAGCCTGTTAGTGAGGAACAAGGTGATTCAAACAACATAAAAGCAACTTTAGGGAGAGTGAAAGAGGAAAAGTCAGTTAAAAGTAACTCCGCCTGAAGCAGCTACAACAGTAAAAGCTATTTACACTGTGATGCATCAGGATTAACAACCAAACCAGCCTCAGAGGACTTTTACTGCAGCACAAACACTTCAAGTGCATTTTGTTGATAATACGTCTCTACTTCTAGTGTAGGTGTTGATGTTAAATGCAGAACATTTATGTGTAATAGAGTATTTTACAAGCATTCGTAATTAAGTAAATAAGAATTAAGTGACTTCCTCCACCTGCTCTTGGCTCTGCTTTTCCAGAACACTGACTGTACCAAAGCGCGCACAGGGAACAAAATAACAGCAGCGATAAATGTTGAAAACGCTGAGTCGTGCACATTTTCACTTTTCGCAACCCACACTGTCTCTGTAACTTCTCTGGTAAATGCGTCACCCTCGTGTCTGAGTGTTTCAACATCACAAATGTTCTGCGACTTCTCTGTTTTGCTCCACGGCAGCATGTTAACATGAAATTCTCTGCAGTTTATTAACATCTCGAGCCATGAATACGATGCCATTCGTCTATTTAATGTGCGATTATATCGTTTTCTGAGTATGTGATGAACACTGTCCTTCAATAAGTAACCAATATGCAATCTGAGCTGTCATGGTGCTCATAAATAGCAAAGGTATGTTGATCCTATACCTTGCTTCAATAAAAACACTAACAGTCTAATAGTATAGAAATAAAGAAAAGTCAGGGATTCATAATGTTATTTAAAAAGAAGCAACAAAGTATTAGCAGGAAAGTATTCTCCAAGTTACAAAACAAATATGCTGTGTTTGCAGAATGTGATTTTTAATCACATATACAAGAAACTGTTGCGAATCGTAGATGTTTGCCTAAAAGAGTGGTCGAAAATGTCTTTTAGAATATAAAACCACCATATAGGCATGTTAATCAGGTAAAAGACTTGATTTTCACCAGAGAGGGGTCTTTAATCCAGAACAAAAGTGATGAAATCAAAAGGGCAACATGGATGCATCAATGATTTAATAGTATTTCACTAGTTACATACAGAGATTTATGCTGCAGCAGGTGTAGTGACGGTACATCAACAGATCAGAATTAAAACTCAACGACAGCACTGAAACACTGCCAAACATCAAATGTAATGTAAGCTGGCTTGTGTTGCAGATTTGTACTAATGTCACCAGAATATTTCATTAGCTGAGAACTTGAATCAGTAGTATCAGTCCTCTAGAGGATGCCTGTCCACCCAGGTAGCGGCAGTGCGAGTAGGAGAAGAGCAGCTACTAGAGGTGATTGGGTATCTCAGTTTAGAAAGACAGATTTTGATCAATCTACTTACGCAGTTCCATCCCTAAGATTAAAGATTCAGAAAGCTTGGTGTTGTTTAAAACCAGCCTCAAGATCTGGCTGAAGTCAGCACAGAATTGCCACCGCCAGTGATTAACTTTCACTTGTTGTTTTTATGGATTTTATTCATTATCTCACACTGATGGGCTTTGAAGTTTTGTATTGTTTTATGTAGTGTATTTATGAAGTGCATTGTGGTTGTTTCCTTTTTTGTATCTGTCCAGGGACAACAGATGCAAATTAGCTGCTAACCGACTCTGGTGCAATAATTTTAAATTTTGCGCTGTTCCTTCCAAAATAAAAAAATTACCTTAAAAAGAAAATGACTTCAAATTGGGAATTGGAACTCTTGGTTCTGTACACTTTATTGTATTTTTCTGGTCATACTGACGCTTAAACTGTGATGTTGTTCAGTTTGAGTCCATGTGAGACCTAATCCAGCCGTGAGCCGTACACCTCAACCTCACACAGAGTCAGGAACTCTTCTCTGTCCGGGATGACGATGTTCACGTAGCGGCCGTCCATCCCGTTGCAGCTGAACTCGGCGACGGCACCTGGCGAGATCCTTGTGATCACAGCACACCTGGTGGAGAAAGCAGACATCACTGGAATAAATCATTTGGAAAACAAAATACACTGATTAAAAACTGTACAAAAATGACAAATGTAATTTGTAATTTAACTCAAACAAGTTAAAAGCCAATTTACAAAGATGGAAGGTGTCTGATGCAGGATTGTAGATGGTAAACAATGTATCCTCCAACCTCTGTCCTAATAAGCATGTGAGGGGTCGGATGCACTTTTCTATTGCGTTCTAAGCTCTTCCAGAAACCTCCTCTCTCCTCATTTTGTTGAGGTGCTCTTTAGGGATTGGTAGAGGGGGAATGCAAGGAGGCAGGAGTTCGCACAATGTGAAGTGCCCACGATTTATTTCTTCAAAATGCAGGAGCTGATTTTTGGCCATCAGGGGGCAGCAAAACTTGCGCTATGTGTCAGTTTTACTGACATTTAGTAACATGAGCTATTGTTGTGAGCATATACAGAATATAAATTATGGATGTGTTCACTCAACCCCTGGTTTGTGCACTACCATTTTGAAGACTCAAGTTTGGAATTTGGCCATTTCCATTTTTTTTTTTGAAACAGGACCTGATGAGAGCTGGATCTGACCGGAGAACCTGAGGACACTATGCACAAGGTCGTTCTGTCCTAAAGACTGCTCTGCTTCATTGTATATTTTACTCTAAATGGGACTATAATTTACAAACGGAACACCATTTCATATTCAAAACTTCTTGAAACAAGTGATTAGGACCACAAACTCATTAGGAAAATGTTTCCCAAAGTAAAATATTGTGAAACATTTAAAGTCATTTTCTTCTAGACAATCTGACTAGAGGAGGCACCCCCTGCTGGCTGTCAGAAAGAATGCACATTTATGGCACTTGAATGTTGGCTTTGCTTTTCACTTCAGTCTGTGATTTTGCATGTCTGGCTGAATTTGTGTCCAACATGAAGTCTCTTTTAAGCTTTTGTTTATACAGCCCTGCCATACTTGCATATCTCATCATAACATACTTAGATAATTAGAAATGNTGTGCTGATGTGTGAGTATACACAAAAGTTAATATTGAAGTGTAAGTGGCAATTACATGATACGTCTTAAGCGATGTTGTAGAGTAACACTAAAGGAAGGAAGGAAACACTGGAGAGTTTTGCCCTGGTTGATGCAAGGACACTTGGTCGAGTTTACTCCCAAGTAAACCCAACAACCTGCCTTTTAGACCCAATTTCCACACCACTTTTAAAATCTTTTTATGGATTTTTTGAGGAACAGATTTTAAACATGATGAATTACTCTCTTCAGACGAGCGTCTTCCCCACTGCCTTTAAAATGGCGGTGGTGGTGAAGCCCCTTCTGAAGAAGAGCAATTTAGATCCTACTGTTTTTAATAAGTACCATCCCGTATCCAACTTACCTTTTTAAAGTAAAATTTTTGAAAAACGGGTTTTTAATCAAGTCAATGACTTTTTAATCAGAAAAACATTTTAGAAAGACATCAGTATGGCTTTAGGATGAACCACAGTACCGAGACGGCACTTTTAAAGATTTTAAACGACATCAGGTGGAATTTGGATAACAGAAAACTTACAGTGTTGGTTCTACTGGATCTAAGCGCTTCTTTTGATACAGTAGACCATCACATTTTATTAAATAGACTCAAGCACCTGGTCGGCCTCTCTGGTACTATTTTTAACTGGTTCAGCTCCTTCCTCACAGACCGATGCTTTTATGTAAGTATGGATACGTGTTCCTCAGGGACCCATAAAATTAGGTGTGGAGTTCCCCAAGGTTCAGTTTTAGGTCCCATTCTTTTTAATCTTTATATGCTTCCTCTTGGGGATGTCATCAGGAGACACGGCATCAGTTTCCATAGCTACGCTGATGACACACAGCTGTACGTTGCCGTGTCTCCTGATGACACAGGGCCAGTTGATACCCTTTTTAAATGCATTTTAGACATCAAATCATGGATGGCAGCAAACTTCCTACAGCTCAACCAGGACAAAACAGAAGTTTTAGTTATAGGTCCTGAAGGCCAGAGAGAGAAACTTTTATCAAATCTACAAGGTTTTAAACCAGCACATTCTGTAAAAAAAAACCTGGGCGTAATTTTTGACTCTGAGCTGAATTTTATTCCACATATTAAAAACATAGAGAAGATAGGATTTTATCATCTGAAGAACATAGCCAGAGTTCGCCTGTTTCTCTCTCAGGCCAGCACGGAGGTGCTAATGCATGCTTTTATTTCTTGCCAGTTAGATTATTGGATATTTAACCCCTTATCAGGCACTTTTCACCCTTTTGTTGTCC
>NW_007578460.1:170565-171772 GCF_000690725.1 Stegastes partitus
TTGTACAGGATTATTGTTGTGTTAGTCACTTCATAGGAGAACATCAGTGGCAATTTTTTAAATAATGAGATGCAGTATTGGCGTTCATTTCGTGTTTGTGCTATTAACAGCCTTTAACGAGCCACCTTATAAGCCTTTGACCACCTGGGCGACATCACAACTCGACAAACGAGGTAAGCTCATAGATGAGTCAGCCAGCTCAGACATGTCTGTAAGGTCAGGGAGGCGAACACTAAGTAAAAGTTTTAAACAGCATTAAACACAACTCTAATGCTCTTCTGTCCTCAAAGATGTTTTTTTTTTTTTTTCCTGCAGTCACAGAAGTTTCAGCTTTAAAGAGGGCCAAAAGTGCTGAAGGATGCCAACTTGTCCAAGAGAAAAAAAATGTTGGTGCAAACTTGGTACCACTATTCTTCATTGTGACTGCATCCTCTGTAGTTATAGATCCACAACATGAGTGTAGGGAAGATATTGGCAAAATACAAGTTTGAAGAATTTCCATATATTGTGGATATTTCCTTATCTCTCATATTCACTCACGCAGGGTTTTGTAAACCGTTTCTGACCAAAGAGTTGCCTATGTGGATCCTCAGCCCGTTGATAAAGTGCTCACAGCAGTCTCCTCTGTTGGTGATGATGATGGAGGTGATGATGTAGGACTCCAGCAGGTCCACTCTCCACCAGGGGTTGTTCTGTTGTGCACTATGTGAGCATGATCCATGTGGGTAGAGAGAGTCATGGTTTCCATCGATTGCATTGGAGGCAGCGGACAGTGCGTGCTCGTAGCGCATTGACTGGGTGGCTTTTCCACGCAAGGCCAAGTTTTCTGTGAATAAGACGGATGGAAAAGCATTTAGAAGATATGATCAGTGTTAAGGGTAATGCATTACAAAGACATGTAGTCACATTACATTCTTCTGTAATGCAGTAATGTAAAGCAGCATAGCCTTCTGTCAGTTCTGCTTCTCTTAGACATGCAGTTCAGGCTTGTGCTCTAAGCGTTCAATGGGCTGGTTCACCTGTTTTTTTATGGTGAAACAAAACTAAAGTAAAACTAACTAAGGAGCATCAAAGACTAATCTTGTGTTTGTGCTCCTTTTTAGGATAAAATCTGTGCTGATGTGTGAGTATACACAAAAGTTAATATTGAAGTGTAAGTGGCAATTACATGATACGTCTTAAGCGATGTTGTAGAGTAACACTAAAG
>NW_007578460.1:172997-185052 GCF_000690725.1 Stegastes partitus
CACTGAAGATACTCTCAAATCACACTTACTGTAAGTGGAAGCTGAGCTCAGCAGGAGCAGCAGAAGGAAAACACTCAGTTTCATCATCCTGGTTGAGAAAAATCACAGGCATTAGTTTACAGGATTTAAAGATTTACATTTCTGGTTCTTTGTTGGGCAGGGGTAGGGAGGTGATGTATGTATGCATGCATGTATGTATGTATGTATGTATGTATAGTATAGTATAGTGTGAATGTGAGTGTGCTTGGTTGTCTGTCTCTAAGTGTAGCCCTGTGATAGACTGGTTACCTGTCCAGGTGAACCTGCCTTCACCTTGAGTCAGCTGGGATAGACTCCAGCCGCCCACGACCCTAGTGAGGATTAAGCGGTGTATGGATGATGGATGGAGTTGACTTCCTTGTTATTATGGACTACGGATATATATATATATGATATTCCAAACAAATGTCTACTTATTTGGTCACTTGGCTTCCATGGGAGTTCCCTTTTCACTTCTTTGTGCTCAGAAACGACAGTATGTCTCGTTAGAACAACTGATTTGGCTTATATTTATCATTATTCCGTTTAAAAAGAATGTGAACAAAAATAATGAAAAAAAAACAAAACATGCAAAGTAGCTTATAGCACCACAGAGGCTTAGATTTGTTTTAGCAGTTGGTTCAGTAAAGTAATTTTTTTCCTGATCTTTGAGTTCATGTGACGCCTGATGGTGATGGTGCAAACAATGTGCACCTTTACTGAAATATATCAGCGATTAATCACCCTCTTGCATGAATCATACATCGATAATACTTGAAATGCAAGGAAAAAATGGCATATTTAAAATTTTGTATTTAAGCAACTTTAAAATATGTTCATATGTCAGATATGGAGCCCTTAAAGCATACTGGAAATTTTTACTACAAATTAGCAGAAGAAGAAAAGTTTGGGATTCCAAATCTATTCAGTAGTAGCTCAGTTTCACAGTAAGGATAAAGACTGTTTAAACAAAGAAATTAAATGTGTTACCTGGACAGTCAGATGCTTTTTTTCAGGAGTGTGATGATTCAGCAAAGGAGAGGAAAAGCTTCCAAACCCCTAAAACCTAAAATGTCTTTGCTTTTTATACGTACCTCGGTGTCTACCTCCGTATCAGCTGAATCATATCCAACCAGTCACCAGAAATCAGATAACTGTCAACCTTAACACTGTCCAATCACAGATCACAGGTTTGATGCCAAGTACGTGTCTTTCACTTCCCTTCTCATGAATTAATTTCACAGGTCAAGCAAATCTATGCCAAGAAATGTGCCAAAGATCAGACAATAGACACTCACATATTATTACTTTAGTGGAATGTAACTGAGGATAATTTTGTGTTTCATCATTTACTTAGTTTATAATTTACCTATGTGATCATTTACTTCAGTAATCTGTTTTTAAAAAATCATTATCTGTGTAGGACATCAACTGCTCATGTAATGCTGTTCCTAACTGCTTGTGTGCAGGTGTCTCGATGATGCATGTGTACAAGTGATATCTTTGTTGCACTGACATACATATTAAACACTCACCTGTTTTGACTCTCTAAAGACAAGAAAACTGCACAAAGGCATGAATCATATGTGCATACGCTAATTAACAATCACACTATCACAAGACCTCATATCGTCAGTAGAGGAAGTTTTTTTTTGGGCAACGAATATCATAAAACTGACCCTTGAGCCACAAGACAATAGTGTATGACCCAAATGAATGCCCTTAGAATTCGATAACATCAATCTTTTTTCAGAAGGACAGGCGAGTGGCCAATTATCTAGTTTAGTAGCGTAATTGTTTCCATCAAAATGTATAAAGATGTTCGCTGAGAGAGCTTAGGCACTCATTCAGACACTCCTCTGTGACTGACTGGATCCACTTGTGCAGGTGCATCCAACAAAACCCAATAAGGACACTCGTCTGTTTGTGAGTATTTGATACACAACAGAAACTTCCATAACAATTTGGCAATGTCTGCAAAGACTTTCATCGTGAGTCTGCAATGAACTCAGAGCCGAAGGAAAAAAAACTATGCACAGTACCAAACCTCCATTGCAAAAGATGGGTGTGAGACGTGGGGCCTAAAGCCTGAGAACGGGGTTGACTTAACCTCAGAATCCTTAAAGAGGGTAAAGAACCTGTAAGCATTTTTTTGTGTGTGTGTTGTGAGTGTTGGAACATCTTTTAAAGGGTTCCTGAGTTGTAGAGGCCCTAAAAAACATATATTTTGACTATATGCTTTCTGTTGGTTCTCTACTAAAAACCCTGAGCTTCAACAAGCATGGCTGACAAACCTTCACTTTGTGAAATCAAAAGCTTTGACAAATAGAGAGATGGTGAATAAAGAAGACAGAGACTAAGGAGAAAACAAAAGTAAATGTAGAAGAACACAGCACAAAGAGCCACTTGTTGCCCAGCCCAGTTCCAGACCATCCATTACAAAAGGTTGGCAGGTATCCGTTTGAGTGGTCAGAGCAAATTTACTCATTGATCATGGACTACTTTTCGCGATACATTGAGAGAGCAGAGCTCAGGTGCACTCCGGCTGAGGTGACTATTAGAGCTATTTAAGTGGCCTTTGCAAGGCATGCGACCACAGAATTTGTCGTATCAGATAAGAACTGTTAAGAACAGACAGTTCCCAAAGGAGAACAAATTCGCCTACATGACAAGCAGCCCACATTACATAGGAAAGATCAGGAGGGAAAGAGGAGGCAGGCGACACACTACAATCAGAGACACCGCTCTAGACCTTTCCCAGAACTCACTTCGGAACAGAAGGTCTGGATTACCAGAAGCAGTTGTGAGACCAGCCAAAACTCCAAGATCGTACACAGACCGACGGGGGTTTTCTCAGGAGAAACAGATAACAATTTTTAAAAACGGTCTTTTTCTCTATATATTATTGTATTGTTTATCCTAATTGTATGCGACTTTCTCTACTATTTTTTAAAATTATTTTTTGCCAAATCATTTCCTTTGCAGTCTACTTCTGACCATTTGCCAACAACTATCCACTATACTGTGACAGTAAATCGTGCCTTATTATCGTGCAATCACTAATACTGTGCATGTGTGTTGTGTATGACAACAGCCCAGTTATTCCGTTTGCCTCATATTTGACTATCAGCCTCAAGTCTTAGAAGATTTACAGCATGACAACAGATTCCGAAATGAGGAAAAGAAAAGGATGTAAGTGTGGGGGAAATTTTGTGTTTCATCATTTACTCATTTAATCTGCTTAGTTTATCATTTATCTAGGTACTCTTTTAGCCACAGACACTTCTCGGTGGCTAACTTGTCCTCTTGCACAGGTGCTTCCAATAAGACACAGAAAGGACAGTCTTCTGTTTGCGAGTATTTGTTCTACATCAGAAATTTCTGCAACTGTAATGAAATACATTTACACAGGTACTGTAATTAAGTATGATTTCATACTTGTATGCTCATGCTTTCCTTGTGTACTTCTGTTTTATATATTATACTTCACCACATGTCTGATATAATTTATTTATTTTTTACTTCACTGCATGTATTTTATGGCTTTAGCTATATTTTTACATGAAGAGTCAACTCATTCTTATTAAAGGGAATCAAATACTGCTGATTTGTCAAAGCCGTGGAGGTCCAAGACATATGCTAAACATGTCCTTTGGCATTGTTGCCACTTGTGTCACATTTTTTTCGAGAATAAAACTGCCTTTTATGAAGTTTAGAGGAGCAGTGGTGGTGTAAGGCCATCCAGAACACAGAGGTAGCTGTCCTGGGTCAGAACATTATTTTTTTCATGGGTTTTGTTTTGTTCCTTTAGTCTTGTTTTGTAGACACCAAAACTACTTGGTTAGATTTGACAGAAGCTCATGGTTTTGTTTTTTATTTTATTTTATTATTTACCTTTATTTAACCAGGCAAAACAGATTAAGAACACAGTTCTTATTTTCAACTGTGGCCTGGCAAAAGGGCGAAGCCTTTTGAGGGAAAGAGACAAGGGGTTGAAAGACATGCTTTCAAGGCTTTAAGCAAATGTTACAAGGCACTCTTCTTGTTACCTGAAAAAGCTAAGAATATTCGGCTGGAGAGAGACGCATAGCGCCGTTGCCTCGCAGTGAGAAGGTCGCCAGTTGGCGTCCCGGTGAGGACACCCGGGTTCTTTCTGTGTGGAATCTCCATGTTCTCCCCGTGCAGCGTGGGTTCTCTCCGGGTTCTCCGGCTTCCTCCCACAGTCCAGAAACATGCTGAGGTTAATTGGTGATTGTAAATTGTCCGTAGGTGTGAATGTGAGTGTGCTTGGTTGTCTGTCTCTAAGTGTAGCCCTGTGATAGACTGGTTACCTGTCCAGGTGAACCTGCCTTCACCCTGAGTCAGCTGAGCTAGACTCCAGCCCCCCATGACCCTGGTGAGGATTAAGCGGTGTATAGATGATGGATGGATGGATGGATGGATGTTTTTGACTGTTTTTTTTTTTTGTTTTTTTTTTACCTCCTAGCTTTGCAGGTACAAATAGAGCTGAAAATACGCCAGCATCAGCTGACAAGCTGTCAATGTATGTGTAAAAGTTCATTCTAGTCATAGCTGAGTGAGCATGAAGCTTTGAAAACAAAAGCAGACAGCAGCCGGAGCAGCACAGTGTCACCACAGGATGGCACCATCTTGACTCTCAGACATGGACACACGCTTTCATAAATGCTCTGCAGGTTTGAGGACACCACTATCTTTCAGGTTTGATAACATTCGGTAAATGTCACAGTATAATGTGTAAATATATTATGTGTTTTCCTTGTACAGGTTAACTGTTGTTTTAAAAAGCTCTCCATGTATCTTATATGTAATTTACAGTCAGCTCTCAAATAAATGTGTTTGTTCCTCCTGGTCAGATTTCAAAAGAAATACAAAAATACCAAAGACAGTCGTAACACTGCAAATACAATGCCACGTGCATTATATTTAAGGTTTGAAACTATAATATGGGTACTTAGGTTTTTATGTTATGGGCAGAAAGATGTGTACCTGGATATTTAAGCCCTCGAACAGAGGTTCATATCTACAGGTAAAAAGAAAATAAAGTGTGAAATCACATGAAAACAGTAGGGGAGATAATTAGGCCACAATAAATTCAAATAATGCGAGACAAGTGTTGAAAAGTATTTTGATTGCTGTATATATATGACAACTGGCAGGAGTTTGGGATATATAAGAAAACTGACTGGCAATTGATGAATGGAATGGGAGGGAAGGAATAAGGCTGGTGAATACTTCATATACTGTACGTGAAATTACAATACACTTTTGTATAGTTGTGTATGTATATATCCATGAATATAAATATAGATGTTTTTGATCAGCCTTCCTTCTATATACATGTGTAAACACAATGGGACTGAATGAGTAACAACAGACCTTAATACAGCAGTGAGTGCCAGGGCCCCAAAGATTAATTTACAAACCATAAGGATGACATAAAAGGTACAGTTTTGTTGTCAAATACTGCATATAAAAATAAAATAAAATACTAAATGACAATAATTTATTTATTTATAAAAAAAAAAACTTAACTAAATATCTTATAAAATGGAAGCCTGTAAAATATATTAAATAAATTATTTAAATATAATCGACAGAGTGCGATAGTTCAGTAAATCTTTTCAGGTCTTCTTAATCTTTAAGGAGAAACTTTTAAACACCAACAAAGGAAAATAAAAATGGCAACAGGACAAACCTCCTGAGATGCCTTCATTTCCCATGAGCCCCATCGACATCGAGACTCGCGAGACTTGAAACGCGATAACGCTTTTGCGGCTGCGCAATATCATTCGAAAACTTGCACGGTGAGCGACGCCGTGGAGGAGAAAGACAACGCAGCGAACAAAACACACAATGGCGACGGCGGCGACAACGGCAGGCGGAACGGGCTCAGGCGGACCGGCCACCGGCCCGGTCGGCGGCGGGACTGCAGTGGGACGAAAGAAAGACGGCGGTCCGTCTACGAAATTCTGGGAAAGTTCAGAGACGATATCCCAACTGGAGGCGGTGCGGCTGTGGATCGGAAAGCACTACAAGAAGGTGAGCTAGCTCCATTGATTTCTATGAAGGCCCGCGTCCCGCTGGCACAATGGGGCGCTGATATGTTAGCTAGCTGCAGCCACACAAAGCTAACTAGAGGGAAGGTTTTGCCTGTTTATGTGAAAGTTTTAGCTTCTGTACAAATGTGAAATTTGGATATATCCGAGTAAAACATGCAAGTAAATAGCCGGGCCCGAATTTTACTGTAATGAACCTCTTCATCCGTTAGCTAGCTTGCAGTTAGCAGGCTAACCGCTCATTCAGCATAGCTACTCAACACACGCTCAGGAGAAAAATGTTTACAAACGAGCGGCGGATGGACGTTGCGTGTAAATATTACGCTCCCATGTGCAACTCTGTCCACCTCACAAGTTAACCACAACTCTAATCGGCATTGCAAAAGGCCCCACAAGCTAACCTAATGTTTGTCACGGGATACCAGGCAGTCATACAACTCACAACATGAGTTAAAATCAACACAGCCTGCCCTTCATTTGCAGCTGAAATGATATTCCAGTCAGAAACTTGTAATCGCCTCACTTTGTGCATTCTGCAAGCGCGGTCGTATTTGGTGCTGAAGAGTTATTCAGCCTTGAGTTTTGTCAACACAGCAGCATACCAGACTGTGCGGGATCCACTCGCCCACTAAGTTAGCCAAACAAAGAGTGCTCCTCTTGTCTCTTCCTGCTCGTATCCAAACCCACTGACGCGCTTAGCTGCCTTAAATTGAAGAAATAAAGATAATACTACAGTATTGGGGTGCAGTTTTGTATTCTTGCTTCAATTTTAAACACGTGCTTCCACGAAAATTTGGTTTCAATATGCAGTCCCTTTGGTGTAGGCGGGTCCCCATGTCATTGTTTTCACTACAAATAGATGCACTCTTGTTTTAGCTCCTCTAGAATATTTATCATTGTGTGCGAAAGTTTATCCGAACCCAGAAGTATGGTCATATATATGTGAAGATCTGGTGAACAGAGGGACCAGTGCTGTAGTGTTTCTGAGCAACAGCCAGAAATCCCTCCTACTCTCTGCATGCTTTGTTGTTATTGGCCTTGACCTTGTGACCTCTCTGTTGATGGGAGTGGAAATACCAACTTCAGTGGATGCTTTAAATTAAGTGCATCGTTATATTATTGTTCAATCAAAAAATTGTTCGTGAACTTTTGGATTGTTTTGTCTTAGGAGTTAGTTCCATATTTTTTTCCATTTATGGCATTACTTTGAGCTTTTGCTGCTTGTCTTTAATGTGGCCAGGATTTAATCAATTAAAACCACAACAGATTACATGATAATTTAAACAGTTTACTCCTATATTTGTTGACTGTAAAATTGTCAATCCGTGTGTTTTTTGAAGTATTGTGCATGTGTAGACGTTTGTGTGTTAATGGATGCTTTTTTCTGTGCCTGGTCCCAGTATGTCCAGAATGACTCCCCCTCCAGTAAATCCTTGGCAGGCCTGGTGGTCCAGCTGCTGCAGTTCCAAGAGGACGCGTTTGGGCGCAGGGTCAACAATCCTGCTCTCACCAAGCTGCCTGTAAGCACACAGACACACACATTACTTCTAATAAAACCATGCAACACCATCGTAGCTGAACTCTAAATGCTGACCTATCATCACTTTTCCTCCTCCTATTCTTTTTCTGTAGGCCAAGTGTTTCTTGGATTTCAAGGCAGGAGGTGCTCTCTGTCACATCCTGGGGTCTGTGTACAAGTTTAAGAGCGAGCAGGGCTGGTGAGTTGACTTCTGGTTAAGTTCAAAAGATAAATCTGGTGTTGAACCGAACTTAAAGTCTTGCCACGTCAACCAGGTGGCTTTGTTAAGCATAGCAAACATGTGGTTCCCTTGAAGTCCTAAATTTAGCATATTTTAAGGTTAAGAAATGGTAGGAATGGGTTTGTATTTTTGTTGATGGTTGGTGGAGATAAAAAAAATATGTACCCTTAATTTCCATTTTGCATAAATTCATAGTGATTACTGAAGTAAGGCTAAACTGAACTTGGTGACTTGAATGCTTTTTTTATGCCCAGTTGTACGGTTGTTGGTTGGTATTTGTCATATAATTTACACATAACATCACTTGATAAATACAGGAAAGTAGTTTGACTTTCATAATTACTGTGTTGTAGCCATACATGAACCCATGACCCTCTCATAGTATTACTCTGTTTTCATTCCAGGCGTAGATTTGACCTGCAGAATCCCTCCCGGATGGACAGAAACGTGGAGATGTTCTTAAATGTTGAAAAGAACTTGGTCCAGGTATGTTTCAACGCTCCGCACACAAAGCTGACGACTATAAGTGTTCTTCATGTATTTATTTGGATAAACGCATCGACTATGAGTGTAAACTAAATAGACTGATTAGCAGTGATGTACCTCAGCAACCCTGTGTCTGATTCTAACTTGGAGCTTTTGTGCTTGTAGAATAACTGCTTAACTCGACCCACTGTCTTCCTGTCGTCGGACATCGAGCAGAAACAGGCCAGTAAGCTCAAAGACATCATCAAAAGGCACCAGGTGAGTCTACATCAACCCAGCCGGAGACTTTCTAAAGGCATCCTCTGCTGTATCTGTCTGTTCAGTTGTGTATAATTTTTTTTCCTCTGTGCTCTCCAGGGCTCCATCACTGAGGATAAGTCAAAGGCCACCCACCACATTTACCCCTCTCCATCCCAACAAGAAGAAGGTCAGTCAGACATTTTTCTATCGTCTATTGTCTATATTTGAATCACATAATATATGGGGGTTGTTTCTTTTCTCAGTTTTATTGGGTCACATTTTTTAAATTTAATTTTTATAAAATGGTGTCTAAGCATTTTCAAACAGTTTTCTTGATCATTTAGAAACGTGTGCGAGTTGTTTTTTTTTTCTGTATTTCTTGCAGAGGAGTGGCTGCGTCCTGTCATGAGGAAAGACAAACAGGTGCTCGTGCACTGGGGTCTCTACCCAGACAGGTGAGCACAGAGATGTGAAGCGCAGCTCTCAAACATGGCTGCCCCCACACTGGTTGGACCTCTGTTCATTCACTCACTAGGGAACCAAATTGCATTCAACTATTTGCATTTCTTCATTTTTTTATCATAATTGTTTACAATTTTAACAATATATCCATCATAGAAAAATGAAATATCTAATAATCTCTCTGGGGCATGGTTTCAATTTGAAGACAGTCTATCATTTCATCAGTGTTGGACTGATCACTGACTCAGTGCTGTTTTTTTTTTTTTTATTCTGTTAGCTATGACACCTGGGTATCAGCCAGTGAGGTGGACGGTGACCTGGAGGACCCACCGAGCACTGACAGACCCTGGAAGGTGAGCAATGAGGAGACTAAACACACCAGAGCTTTACTCTGCAGAAACAGAAAGAATGTTAAACAACTCAAGCGGCTTGATTGGTATTTCATTTTGAAAAGGAAACATACAAGCAGCAAGTGTCGAGTCAGGTCGTCACTTTTTCTTCATTTTTCTTGATGGAGTCTAACTCCAAAGATGCGTGCAGGATGTCTGTGGCTGCTGCTGCTGCAGAGGTTACCTAAATCGGTAAAAAAAATGGTTTATAAAGCATTTGCCTTGAGAGAAAAAGAACATTGATGTGTTTTTGTGCAGCAAACGCAGAACATTTGAGTGTTGCTAGGCTACATACTAAATAGATCACAAGAGCTGTGTCAGTGTCTGAGTGGGTCTCTTCAAGTAATGTAGGTTGTTTCACCTGCATTTCATCTAACAGGAGCATCTCTTTATCCACCTGTTGGGAAATAGTCTCTCACTGATGTCCAGAGGGGCTGTAGTGCTTCTGTGTTGTCAGTCTGCTGCTGTTATTTGCCTTTTTGTTTTTATTATATTCTGTTCTTTTTGTGGAATATTTAGAACTCTGTGTTCTTTGTGACTAATTACTGCTATTTATTGTAATTAGTATTTCCTCCAGTTAATAGCGAGTGTACACCACAACTACATAATTTCTTACTATTGTAAATCAAGAAGGCATTGTGTCTAGAAGTGCCTAGCATATATTTATGTGATGCTATTTAATGGTGCTGCACTAATGCATTTAAAAACATTTAAGCATGCAGAAAAGACTGGGAAAAGAAGGAAAATCCAGGAACCAATGTGTTGTGAACTGATGATTAGATTAATCTGTAGTAAAGTACAACAACTTCAACTCTTGTCTCCATCCTTCTCCTAATCAGGTCCATGCCAAGTGGGTCTCAGACACCGACGCTTTCAATGAGTGGATGAACGAGGAAGACTATGAGGTGGACGAGAACAAGAAGCCGGTCAGCTTCCGCCAGAGGATCTTCCCCAAGGAGGAAGAGGTAGGTGTTTGTGCTGTGAGTGTTTCAGAAGACGTCGGGTGTTAAAGTAGGTTTTCTGTCTGTGATTCATCAGTACAGTTTAAAACCATAGTTGAATTTGAACAACAGATGATCGTTATGATTAGCAGATGAAAAACATCAAATGTTCCAACAAAGATGTAAATCTAAAGCTGGTCATGGATTCTGTACTGTATGAAACCGTATATGGTAGTCAATGCTCGTGTATAAGCGCATGTTTTGGCTGTAGTCTGTGTTTTTCTTGCATGGCTGTGTGCAAAGTGCATCGTCGCCCTCCTTCGTCCACACCTGGCTTCCGTCTGTTGCCCATCCTTTTCAAACCTTTCCTCACACTTTGTCTCCTTGTAGTGAGTTTCAGGGTTTCTGTCCTGGTTAGAAAATCAGATGGCGAGCTGCTTAACTAAAACACAATAGGTTAACTCACCGCACGTTACTGACTTCACCGGCAGACCCAACAGCTGTTCGGCGACTGCAATTAAACGCCTCGAGGGGGGAAGATGTTTGGTTTTTATTATAATAGATGGTGACGGTTCACTGCTCCCACTTAGAGGACGATGGAGCATTTTTGATTAATCTGACTGTTGTTTTTCTATGGGTACTGCTAACTTGTCACTCTCCACCACAGTAGTAGAGATTCAGGGTGAGAGACGTTCATGTAAAAAAAATCATGCATTTTGTTGAGGAAAGCGTGCACTAGTTGTACTACTATTTATAGTTTGTGCAAATCCTTGTTTCTCTGAATCATCACAAATAAGATGAAGAGTGCAAAGTCAGGGTGTCCCACAGAGCCACAGTAGTGTCAATAATGGAAAATAGACCTTTACTTTATCTGTAAAAGATGGTACATTTGGAGTAGAGGTGACCATAAAAAGTTAGCGTCAAGCGTAACTTGATACACGAGACATTACGAAACTTTGTCTGCTGAAGACAAATGATGTCAGAGAAGTATTTCACCACAGATCCAGAAGTGAAGGTTTGTGTGAAAGCGAAGCTCTTTCGAAAGAGGACAGTACACAGGAACCCTGGTCGTCTCCTCCACCACCACAGCATCCTCCCCTCCCCTCCCTGCCGTCGTTCTCCCTCCGCTTCCCCTCCTTGTGTGTGCAACCGTTCCATCCTCTCATTCTGCGGCTCTTTCTCTCATCCTCCATCCCTCGCTCCCTGCGCTGCACGGGGTTTGTCTGATCAGTCTTCCCGTACACCCGATCGAAAGGAGCGCAAGGCCAACTCCGCCGGCAAGAAGAGGAGGCGCTCCCCCTCGCCACCCAGCACTCCCGCTGAGTCCCGGAAGAAGGGAGGCAAGAAGGGGTAAGCAGAAAAACTTTGAATTATCTTTTTTTTTTGGCTGAGGTAGCACAAGTGACTCAAGTTGTAAAGTGAAAGAAAAAAAAATGAACACATGCAGATTTGGTCATTCTTGTTTTAGTGTTTCCTGGTTCTATCTGACTTCCCTGTTTTGTCTTTATCACGCAGCCCCAAATACAGTATTTTTGAATACAGACATAAATCTCACATACAGAGTTGTATTTTTTTTTAATTGGTAGCATTGCTCTGTAATGTCTTGACAAAGGAGTTTTTAAACAAGCATTACTTCATTTGGAGTAAAACGTCAAAGTGTTTGGAAGTGTTTTCGTCTTCGG